>NC_020491.1:7572428-7601220 GCF_000184155.1 Fragaria vesca subsp. vesca
AGAAAAATTAAAACAAAGGAACGAGTATATGAGGGTAACTTATTGTTTTTCACGTTTTTCTATCTTTTGAATCAAGCTTGAAAATTAATTGTAACCAATTTGGTCTTGTTATTATGTTGTGTGTGTACTATGTATGAGAATATATGCCATTTTGGTCTTGTTATTACTTTCCCTAGTTCACGTATGAGAATGGTCTTCTATACAAAAGTGACCATGTCTCTGGTCACTTTTAACATAAGATTTTTCAGATTTGTCAAATTGCATATGTTGTGTGTATATTGCCTAAAGGATTGAGTATATGTTGAATGTATGTTGTGTAATAGATGCTTAAATCATATATGGCTGCATTGTTGTGTGTCCAGTTAAGGAAGGCTGAGTTGAAAGCTTCAAAGTTGGACGCTTGCAAGGCTGCTCCAAATAGAACAAGGCCTGTTCAAGCTGCATCTACCCAACAAGTTCAAGGGCACTTGGATCTGCACCTACAATTTCAAGGTCTGTACAAGATCCCAATGCATCAACTAATAAGGCTGCATCATTAAGAACCTCTGAAAGGATTAGACAGAACTCGGGTTAAAGGAGCTGGAAAGTAGTTATGTTTGTGAAATTTGATAGATTTCATATTAGCTAGCCCCAACATTTATGCATCATATTTTTGTGCAACCTTGTGCTTTGTGACTTGGTTGCTAGCTCTAATATTTTGATAAGATGATTAGAGCTAACATATTAGTACTTGAGCAATTTGACATTTGATGATGTAATGTTGGTTTTTGGTAAATTAGTTGGTTTGTTATTGGCTTGCTAATATTGAAGATACAATGTACTTTTCAGTATTATGAATATATATAGGTCAATGTTGGTTTCCCATTTTTTATGCTTCATTTTATGATTGAGAATTGAGGATAAGATGTACTTTTGTGTTTCAGTGTTATGAATGTCGGTCAAACAATGCATCTGGAGGGAAGTGGTTTGTATTTTGGAGGGATTTCATCTTCTTTTTGGTTGATAACAGGGAAAATGAATTAGGGGTGTTAAGGGAATTTCTCCTTTCATCCAGCTGAGTTGGCATTAGAAAATATGTCAAGTCAGCAACTTAACCATTGATTTAGACGGACACTTGACGGATGGACCTAATTGTGTGACATTGAAAAGTTCGAGGAGTGATCAATTGAAATTAAAAGTTAATGGAGTAAACTGTCGAGTGCATAAAAGTTAATAGAGTGACCAGTAATTTCTCCTTTAAACAATTAGACCAAAGAAAGAAGAAAATATAATCAAAATGATGATCAATCTAACTCGGTTAATTTGACAATGTTTGTATCTTGCGCACTTGATTTTAGTTACCTCTACTCACGAACATAAGTTGTCAAAAGTAAAATTTTATACATGTACGTTACTCGAAAATATATATCAATAGTTGTATTATACTTAAGAAGATGTGGATCGGTGAATGAGCGAAACCATACTAAAACATATGAAGGATGTCGGTCATTTTGATCATCTGCACACACAATGCCATAATTGAATGGCTCTCATGTGAATTAACAATGGCAAAAGTTGCGTTATTGTATTGCAACTTGTTGCTATACAAGCATTCTTGCTGCATGCCACCGTTAAAATAACAGAGCTCAACAAACCTTAATCTAATCGCCTTGTTGATCGTATACTTTGCTTGCTTGCCAAAAACAAAAATGCGTATGTTCTGCTTGATTGAGAAGTTCATTGAACGTAAGCATCATACTCATTTGGAATGAATGACTCCAAATTCACGCATTTGATTAATTACCATAAGACATAGTTTATTGTTCGATTAAACTGTTCGTATTGATTCCCATTTAGAATAACGAAATGATCAATTAGAAGAACCCACTGAATAAAATGACCCGATATTCAATCACATTTATCAAAATGTAAAGTCCGGTGCTCTTCTCTCACCGGGATCGAATGTCAATTGCAACAGTTCGATAAATGGTTCATTGCTTTTTTAATTGAATGGTTAGTTTGTTAACAAAATCAAGTGTATCAAACTTAACGCTAATCTAAACAGAACATTCAAATTCTAGCCTCATCAAAAGCCATATATCAATATGTCATGTGCTAGTTGCAATGAATTAGTCCATACAGCCAGTTAAGTGAAACTATAATGTATTAAAGTCCTTGTATTTTTATTTTTTGATCGAGAATCGTACGTCCTCATATTTCATGCGACTTGTTCGAATTCGTTGATGATTGATTAATAATTTAATTAACATATATATATATAGCTTTTTTAGGTGCGGACGCACCAAAGTTTTGGTGCGGATTTCCATTTTTGCACCACTTCCCGATCGAATTTTTCAAACTTTCTTCTAGACATATTTAGATCATCTTGTGTAGATTTCCTCAAAACTTCCTTCTAGACATATCTAGATCATCTTGTGTAGATCATCTCTGCAAAATTTCAGCCAATTTGATGATCGTTAAGGCCCTCAAAATTGAAAAACAAATCTGACGGACTGAATTCTGTCCGGTTCATCATCTCCATTTGTTTTTCGATTTTGAGAGCCTTAACGATCACCAAATTGGCTGAAATTTTGCAGAGATGATCTACACAAGATGATCTAGATATGTCTAGAAGGAAGTTTGAGAAAATTCGATCGGAAAGTGGTGCAAAAATGAAAATCCGCACCGAAACCTTCGGTGCGGACGTCCGCAGCCGAGAAGGCCTATATGTATGTATGTATGTATATATAGACATGGTTGATTAGGTTCTGATCGTGAGTGCCAATCGAACCTAGCAGGAGCTGCGATACTTGCAAAGTAAAGCAAAGCCACCAGATTAAAAATGAACCAGCTACGTGGTTAATTAGGTTATATTATACCCTTCGTGTATGTTTGCGTATTATGATTTTCTGGGATTTGGCTTAAACTATGTACGTATATCTTGCCTCGCATATTTGGTCATGTTGCTAAAGTTGCTTTCATCTGCAAATTAGGTCATGCATTACTTCTAAGACTTGAAGGAAAGATTGAAAGCCAAGTTTATTTCGTTTGTTCTATATATAACCACATACATGTAAGTGTTCTTTCTTTAGGAATGATTGAAGCTACGTACAAATACTTTGGTCTAGAATATTAACATTACTATACAATAACATTGCATATTGCGAATTTTATGTATAGAATATGTAGTGCCGTTTTTGAACAATAGGTGCCTATTTCACCATTTTATTTGAATTATTCAAGATCCAAAGCCTAATAATTGACAACAAGATCTTATAATTCACTCCCATACCTTCCCCATTCTCTTGTATCATGCAATACATGCATACATTTTCTTAAACCCGATTCTTGCCACCATATATCTTCACATCATTTCAACATGCCATGTTGTTCGTGATCTAGCTAGCTCAATATACAATAATGTACATTATCGTATATGTGTAGGGTCTTACAAATCTATATCTTGATTCAATATAATTATTTATCGTTTACGTACTCCACATATTTATTTGTTTGTTGTTTTTGAATTTGTGATACGTATTTCATTTTAAATATATTGTATGTGTCTATGATAAGTATTATCAAATGATGAAAGCTAGACACATTCTACATATCATTATAAGAATACGATATAATTCCCTATTGGCTTATCATTACGACTGTTTTTGAGTACTCGATCAACCAACAAGTAGTAGTTGTAGCCAAAAATGTCACTACAGAATAGTGGATATATGTGTTAGGTACAATCATGTAATTGACCGAGTAAGAAAGCTAACGTTTTGAAAAGGATATGATTATATGAACTCTAATTAGTATAACAATTAAACTTGTCTGGGTGGAACTGTTGAAGTAGTACAATTGGAAAAGAACAAATTGCTAATTGTTTAGACTCTTCTTATTATTATCGATGTGTTTATTTGATATATGTAGGCTAGTAGATAGATGACATCCGACCCAAGCAAGCATGGTTGCACACTTGCAATGTTCGTGACCGTCACTTGAGAGCTCAACCACCCTTTACTGCATCTATGTCGACAAGGGAAACATTGAACTCATTCAAAGATGCACTGAATTCCTTATCTATACACCATCTCGATTTAAAGCACTGATATTTTAGCGCACTGATACTGATATGAAGTTTAACATGTTCGGGTGATGTATTACTTCAAGGTGGTTTTGGATTCGAGATACACACAATGAGAACGAATTTAGTTTGACCCTAAACCTAAAAAATCACAAAGATCAAAATCAAAAACCTTCCCGAGTCCATTACCCCCAAAGCCCGTTATCGAGTTGATACTTACTCATACAGCATCAGCGCATATAATATTGTCTTAGCGCTTCAGAGATGTTTGATCCAACACAAGCCTTTTTGGGTTGAGCTCGAGTATAAGTTCATACGGAGAATTGAAACACAAGCCCAGTGTTTTGGATTGGACATGATATCAAACTGGCCTTCATGGAATTCGAAAATGCAAAATTGGAAATAAAGCCATGGAAAAGTTCTGTTCATCTATCCAATGGGGATGGTACATCCTCTTATATCTGTTAAACCAAGCCACCATGGTGTTACACTGTTAAGGAAGGCTCATGGCCTCATACTAGGCTCTTTTTAATGCAAATTTCATGCTTAGAACATCTTTTTCTTTCTAGGAAGCAAAACTTTCCCCTGAGTCCTGCGTTATGATCCATAGACTAGAAAAGTACTGATGTCTCCAAACTTCAACAGTTAAGTTTGATCAAGTTGTTCAATCAAAAAAAAAAAAAAAACAATTTGGTTAACGAGTATAGATTTTGTGGTCATCATTTACTCATGATGATCGAAAAGTATTGAAACTTCGGAGCACTATCTTTACACGGACACAATGAATTTTCTTAAATTCCGGAATCAAGAAACAATGAGGCCGTGGCGACGCGTGGGACAACCGGTTAAGATCTAGTTCAACGGGTCAACAGTTCTTGGCACGCAACATTACTTGAACGGGTTAATAGTTCTTGGCAAAAGGTACTATAAGCAGAATAAGTTTCCCAGAAACTTCATACGATGCGTGTGGTCTCATCCTTCCCTTGGATTTACCAGAGAAAATCCCAAAACACTGATTTAGTTAAGGTTCCACTTCATCTCAGAGACAGCAAAATGTATAAACCCGGGAGAGCGACTGGTTTGTATTTTCTTAGGGTTTTTAAAGCCACAAAATCATAGTTTTTTAAAATAAAAAAGATGAAAATGGAGCAGCATTATTATACAGTACGTAGTAGCCTCCATCATCCATTTTTTGTTCCTGTGAGCGTCTCTTTCATGAAAGAGAGAGAAAGAAAGAAAGAAAGAGAGAGATCTAAAAATTCTATAATGTCTAATTCCCCACGTCGCTGCACATTGTCCGTCTTTATCCACTATGGCCTAATTTTGATTTAAACACAATTAGTCTCTGGATTTTGTGTTTAGTTTAGCAAGAAAGCCATGCCCCATTGGTGTCTGGATTTTGTCCATTTCCAGTTTTCCACCATTTTCACCTGAAGTTTTGACAATGATATTGCGAGGTGCAGATTTATATATGTTGCTTATATCTATATGCTGCACTCTAGTTTGAGACCATATTCTTAACAAAAGAACAGTTCACTCACCAAGAGTCTCCACTCGTTGGTAAAATTTTGTATAGCAACCTTTGGTTTCTATGCTTAGTTTGTAGCATGGTGTGATCCTTGTCTATAGTTTTGATTACTATATATTTAGTATTAAACTATAGTAGTAAAAAAGTTTACTATCAGATTTAAGTGTTACACGACGAGTAGATGTTAAATGATATATGTAATATTCAAGAGAATGTGATAATAATATATACTATTATCTATGGTATGTTTGTTTTGATAAGAAACATCGGGTTTTTTTTGATACGTAGTAAGAAGCATCGGTTTGTTTTCATCATCGGTGAACTTTACACCCTCTGTTGATCTAAAACATTAGAGGACAAAGAGACATGGTTTGTTCTGTTATGTCACAGTGTCACTCATGCAGTCATCTATGAGCACTATTTTTATTTTTATTCTTTAAAGGTAGTATTAACTGAGAATAATACTGAAAATTTCACGAAGATTCTGAAAAATAAAAAAGAGAAAGAAAGAAAGAAAAAAAAAAAAAAACCAGCTCAGCTCAGGCCCGAGAGACATTGATGATTGTCCCAAATCCCTCGGTGTCAGTCATGTTCAGGCAAACTGTTGGAAAAAAGAAAAATACTAAAAGACTCCAATTAGGTGAAAAATTTAGGTTCTGTTGTCTCCCCTTTCCTTTTTGTTGTAATTGGGTCTTACACCTAGTTGATCATCATCATCATCACCATCGATCTTTCACCTTTCCTAACCAAAACCCTATTTGATCTGAACCCCAAAACTCTCTGTTTTTATACTTTTATGTATAGGGGTCTAGTGCTTAAACCGTGTACCCAGTAACCCACTAGGCCACTAAGTTGTAGTACTAGGGTTTTCTAAGACTATGGAGCTCAACCCTCTTCTGGGTCCTCCTCCACTTTGAATCCCTTTGATCTCTTATTGGTTCTCCGAGAGGTTCAGAGGGTCTCTCGGGTTTTGTAGCAGTTGGGTTTTTGTGTGTAGATTTATGCATGTAGGCGGGTGTATATGGCTTACCCACAACAACAGAATCAACAACCGCTTTTCAGTTCGCCGTTTGGGGACACGACGTTGACGAAGGTCTTCGTCGGAGGGCTGGCCTGGGAGACCCAGAGCGAGACGCTGCGCCGCCACTTCGACCAGTACGGCGATATACTCGAGGCCGTCGTTATCACCGATAAGAACACCGGCCGATCCAAAGGCTATGGCTTTGTCAGTACCCTAAGTCTTTGTGAATTCAACAAATTTTCGGCAACTTTGTTGTTAATCTGTTTGTGTTCTGTGTTGGATGGTTTTAGGTGACATTTCGTGATCCCGACTCTGCAAGAAGGGCCTGTGCGGACCCGAATCCTGTCATTGATGGCCGAAGGGCTAACTGTAATCTTGCTTCTCTAGGCCGGCCTCGCCCATCATTCCATTTCCATGGTAAGCAATTTTCGCATTGAAGTATTTTCGGGTAGTTGGTTACTGTTTTTGGAGTGTTGGATTTACTAGATTGTTTTCTTTGGCTATTTTGTAGGGCAATTGAGATCACCAGCGCCAATCCTTGGTCGTGTGCAAGCTCCAAGAGCTGCTTCTTACATGGGGAGTCCTGGTTATCAACACCCTCTTTCTCATGCTTATCAGCCCGGGTTTGTTTACCCTTCTTATGGGTGAGTTTTAGCCTTTCAGTTACTAGTCTTTGTATAGTCATGTCGAGCTCAGTTGAGTGTGGAGCGTATGCAATTTGGCTATGCTTGTCTAACTGCAGAATGTATCATTTCAGCTTGAACCAAATGATCTCTTAGGGTCATAATATGTTTCAAGTATTATTCTTTGAATGTTGATCACAATGCAATTTGGCTCGGCTTGTCTGAAACTATGTGATTTGGTGTCCGTCAACATTTTGAGTTTGAACAAAACCTGAAACTTCAGCTAGCTAAAGTCACAATTACTTTTGATACACATTGTTTTTTTAAGACATTTCATATGAAAGTCTGTTATCATGACACACTTGAGTTCTACAGAACCATTCTAGCATTTAAATGTCTAAAAGGCATGCAGCAGTGGTTTAATAACAGTCATATTAGTATCATAAATCCACAACGCTTTGGTTAGTAACTGTAATATAGGTTTTTGCGTCAAATTGAATAATTATAGTTATTCATTCGCCTAATTGGTGATTAATCATGTTCAAAATGCTTGACAGGAAGCTTGGGTTCCTTACAATATTAAAAATTTGTCTTAATGTTCTCAAGAGATTCATCAATTTCTGTATTTCAGGTACACGGCATATGGACCTGAATATGTCTACCCACAGGTGAATATCATGCACATAATAACAAAGATTTGTATGGGATTAAAGATTACAAGGGTTGTGCTTGACTGATGGAAAACTAACTTGCTATTGTTTTCTGTTCATCAAATTTTCAGCAGGGTGTCTACGGTCCTTACATGAATCAGCAATACCTTCAGATGTACGGTGTACCGGGGACAGTCAATCCCGGTGTATATCCCTATGGACAAGTAGGTCATTCTCCTTCCGGCAATCCTGGGTATACAACGGTTCAAAGCTATGGAATTCCAGGCCATCATGTAGTGCAATTCACTGGGTCCAACGTCAGTGGAGCATCACCAGTTGCGCTTCCCACAATTCAAACACCATATCCTGCAGGCAATGTTTTTTTTCCTATTCTTAGAAATGATAACACATCTTTCTCAAAATTTTATTTTCCACACATGTAATTGTTCTGAGCAAATTCGGTATATATTCTCCTGATGATTCTATATTTTTGGCAATCATTTTGCATGCTAGGCTGCATTTTTGACACGTGTTATAATCTAATCATAGAACACTGTAGTACATATGGAAGTCATCAGAATTGTTTATGCAGTGGGATATAATTCATGTATAAGATTCTGATTTGCTCGGTTTTCTCAGGTATAGCTGCACCAGCTCCAGGACAGGCGCAACTGATTCTTCCGACTAATTCTCCTCAGTTCACCAGCAGTTCTGATCAAACTGCAGGATAAGTGGTAAATCAAGGTCACATCTTGAGGTAGAGGTCATAACTGTCTTTATTGCTTGATATGCATTATATTTTTGTATTATATCAGGGTTTATGGGGTATGCAGGTAATCCTTAGATTGCAGCAGGACTAAGAGAAGCTACTGCCACTAAAGTGGCAGGTTCTAAATCTAGCCTTGCAAGTTATAATCTTTGCTTTCTAGAGGTATTTTCCCTTACAAAGTAGATTCTCTGTTTCACATTTGACACCTGTAGCATAGAGTTTGTACCTTATACTCAATTCAAACAAATAAATATCTACCCTGACACGTTCTGTTTCAAACCACCACCTTTGAGAGTTTTCAAAATGCATCAAATCTTGTTATGGCCTGAACATAGAATGATGCTGATGCATATATTACCCGAAACCCTATAATTGTAGTTATATGAATTCAGACTGAACCAGCCGGCTCACTATTTGGGTAGACCTGAGATCGTTTTGGAGGTTTAGTTCACCTCTAAAGCAGTGGGTATTCCATAAACCATTGATCGAAGCAGAGTGAAGCATGATATATGGTTATCATTGTATCACTGATAGACTTGTCTTTCCTTTAAATTTCTTTGCTGCTCTATGTTAGAATTTTTCTGAAGGGTTAATCATTGTTTGCAGGTCATTCATGATGGTCATCAGAGATACCGCAAAGTCAGTCAGCTATTAGATGTCGAGTCATTCTGAAGTGTACCCTTCTTGAGTCATGAGCCTGATAGAGCATGCATGGATTGCTCTTTCAGCTGGTCTGTAAAATATGCTGTTGTGCCTGCCCCGGCTCAAAGCCATTGGCATGTGATGCGTCGGTCAACGATTTGCTGGATATGGTTTCTGGCAAACCGTATAATAAGAAACTTACTGTAAATTTGTAAATAACCCAAACCCCCCCCCCCCCCCCCCCCCCTACTATATATCTCCTGTATCTAAGAATCAAGATCAAAATTTGATTTGTTGTCTGGACCCAAGATATGGGTTTCCACACTCAATTTCTAGTGCGCATTGGCATTGGTGTTGATGTCTCACCTTGTATTTACTCCCTCGTGTGTCCCTCCTGTGCATACTGCATAGCAGATAGTCATTGTTGAATATTGAATTTGTCTATTCAAATTGGCGTTTCTTCACTTCTCTATGGCTCATTCTGAACCTGATTCTTATCTTTCTTTTTCTGTTTTTATTTTGCTTATACTGTTATAAGATCCATAACAACAAAATTTACCTATATTCAGGGAAAAGAAAAGAAACTACATGCTGCACATTTCCTCCATATATACATGATGAATTCATATCCTCAATACTCTATGGAACGATAATCTATTAACATAACATGTTTGGCCAAAAATTTGAAGTCTTGACTTTATTTCAAAGAAAATTTTAGGTTTAGTTCATATCATGGTGACCTGTTAACCTCTCTTGCTAGTATTAACTTTGATCTGACGACAAGTAAGTTTGGCGAAGCTAACCGGTTAGTTTTAAAACGTATCATCCGACTATAAGTCAGTTTTACGAAACTAACCGGTTAGCTCTGGAATGTGTTGTATCACTCTTTACTATGAGTACATTTTACGAAACTAGCCGGTTAGCCCTAGAGCTCGGCCCGTAAACTTGGTGGGCAGATAAAAATGTGTTGGGTGCGGAGAGCAGCCCAATATAGGAAGCCCAAACATGGTTTCTTACTTTCTTATGTGATTCGATGGAATAGCAGAAGCAGAAGTGGGATTTGAATCTGTGAGAGAAGAAGAAGACGACGACGAAGATGGAGGAATATCCAGAGGAAATGCGGAGTCCACCGGTGAGTCTAGTCTCAGTCGTCGGCTGCCCGGAGCTCCACTCCTCCATCTCCACACACCTCCACTCCCTCGACCCTCCGATCAACACCTTGGCCATGCCGGACCTCTCCAAGGTCTCTCACCTCTTACCTCCCCCAAGCCCAACCCCGGCGACTCCTCCTCCGCCTCCGCCGCCGCTCCTCCCGCCGGAATTCTCAAGCGCGATTGGCTTCTCAAGCACCGCACCAAAGTCCCCGCCGTCGTCGCCGCGCTCATCTCCTCGGATCGGGTCTCCGGCGACCCGGCCCAGTGGCTCGAGCTCTGCTCCGAAATCGACAATCTCAAGGGACTCCTCCGCGGCCGCAGCACCAAATTGGTCCTCGTCGTCGTCCACTCCAGCTCCACTGGTTCGTTAAAACTCAGTTTCTCCATTGCAATTTTACCGTTGGAATGTTGATTTTACTGTTGTAATGTTGATTCGATTCGATAACGCAGAAGAAATCTCTGAAGATCAAATGGTTGCGGTGAGAAAACGAGCTGAAGTAGATGCCAAGTATCTTCTCACGTTTTACACAGTCGAAGATACTCAGCTTAAGCAATCCCTGTTTAGGTGATCATGCTGGTTTTGTACTCTGTTTGTTTGTTTTGGTTCGTTTTAGTTTCGCAATTACAGAGTGTTGAGGGTGTTGTGCAGATTGGCAAGTGTGCTTTCTGAGCTAGCCGCCACGTATTACAGAGACGAAGGGAGAAGGATTAAAGCGCGCATTGAGAGGAAGAGTTCTGGTCCTACTGACTTGAACATTCGATATTCCTTCAAAGTGAGTTCCACCATTTTGCGGTGTTCATTAGCCTATAGAATCTCTATTTGGTTGTCGAGGTTTTTCGGGGGGTTTGTAATGTGTGTTTGGAATGCTGCTCATGCTGAGTATCAATTTTTGTGAATTTTTAGGTCGCTGTATATGCCGAGTTCAGAAGAGACTGGGTGGAAGCTTTAAAGTTTTATGAGGATGCTTATCATACGCTACGTGAGGTATGCCTCTCTGGTAGTGTTGCCATTGGTTAGTAGCTTATCGAACTACTGCCATGGGTGTGGTTGTGTTGAAATGGTAGATTCATTCAATCTTTTAATGTATGTAAGGTGATTGCCGGTGCATCGACTAGGTTGTCGGCCATTCAACGCTTAGTGGAGATAAAAACTGTTGCAGAGCAATTGCATTTCAAAATTGCAACTTTGTTATTGCATGGTGGAAAGATTATGGA
Organism: Fragaria vesca subsp. vesca; assembly: GCF_000184155.1. Taxonomy (NCBI): domain Eukaryota; kingdom Viridiplantae; phylum Streptophyta; class Magnoliopsida; order Rosales; family Rosaceae; genus Fragaria; species Fragaria vesca. Next base: position 7,584,094 of record NC_020491.1, read on the forward strand.
AGCAGTTACGTGGTTCCGCCAACACAATGCTTCATACAGAAAGATCAAAGGATCACCAGAAGCTATATTTCTTCACTGGGAGTGGATGAGTAGACAGTTCTTGGTGTTTGCGGAGTTGCTAGAGACAAGTTCAGCAGCCGTTCAGAGCATTTCACATCTAACTCCAGGCACTGGAGATAGACCTTTGACTGAGTGGGAGTTCCGGCCAGCTCATTATTATCAGGTGACTTCTCAGGAGATAGACCTTATCTTTTCTAGTATCCTAATATTCATTCCAGATTTGGAAAAACTGCATGATTTGAGCCCTCTTTAACCAGCATGATAGTTTAGTTGCATTAACTTTACAAAAAGAAGCTGCTGGTTGGTCAGGATTTCTCCAGTTGCTAAATTATAACCAGACCCATCCCATAGCCTTTATCTACTATTTTGTGTAGACTGGTTGATGTTAGCTCTAACTAACAATCAGATTATATTAACCGATTAATGATTCATAAAACTTTAATGTTGAAACAGCTAGCTGCTCATTACTTGAAGGAGAAGAGATCTTCTTTGGACTTTGCAGTTTCCATGTCGGAAGGTGAGATTGATTGTAGTGCTGAATCTGTGGCACCATCATCCTATTTGGGCCAGTTTGCTCGATTGATTGAAGAAGGAGATGCATTTGTCATGCAGCCGTAAGTCTCTATCCCATGTTTATTTTTTTAAATCTTCATGGATCCCCTTACTGAAGTTTGCTAAATTTTGTTTAACTTGCAGCCTTACTGATGAAGAGTATATGCGTTATGCAATTTCTGAAGGAAAAAGGTTCCAAGATTCCTTTGAAATTATTGCTTTACTAAAAAAATCTTGTGAATCCTACAACAGTCTTAAAGTCAGGAGAATGGCTTCGTTTTGTGGGTTCCAGATGGCAAGAGAATATTATGCTGCAGATGATTTTAACAACGCAAAACTGCTTTTTGATGACATTGCAAGTCTATACAGGCAAGAGGGATGGGTCACTTTGCTGTGGGAGGTATTAGGTTACCTGCGTGAAGGTTCAAGGAAACACAGCAAAGTTAAAGAATTCATAGAATACTCCTTTGAGATGGCTGCACTCCCTATATCAGCTGATACTGGTATCCAGTCTTTCAGATTTGAAGAATCTGGTCCAGCTGGGCCTGCTACCCTCCAACAAAGAGAGACAATACATAAAGAAGTTTTTGGGCTTGTTAGTGAAAAAATGGGGTTGGCATCTATTGAAAACGGTGGTGATGTCAAAATAAGCAGCAACAATCCACTTCACCTTGAAATCGATCTCGTCAGTCCCCTTAGATTAGTACTCCTTGCTTCAGTTGCTTTTCATGAACAGATGACCAAGCCTGGTTCATCCACATTGGTTACATTGTCACTCTTGTCACAGTTACCACTTACTTTTGAGATTGATCAATTAGAAGTCCAGTTCAATCAGTCTTATTGTAACTTTGTCATCATGGATGCCCAAAAGCCTCATGTTGCTTCCTTGACAGATGGTCAATCAGGTCGCCGAAGAGAGACTGCTACATCTTTGCGACTTTCTACAAATAAATGGCTCCGCTTAACATATGACATCAAATCTGGTATGCAACCCCGAGTATTCTGTAATGTTTATATTATACATCAGATCAATTCTGATACTCATGCAGCATCTATTACCTGACATCTCATTGATTGACTGGTCTATTTGGACCATTTGCGTATCTTGATGACTCCCCAGCTTGTTATTCTCTAATTAGTGTTAGAATAAATTTTTCTAGACATAACATGCAACCCATAAATTCTACAACTCATGACCGGTCATATTTATCTGTCACAAATCACAATCGAATTAGATAGTTTGTTAATATGTTATCATTTTATTTTTAATGACATTAGGAGAGGACATTCTTAACTCTCAGTTTGGGTTTATATGACATACTTTTGTGCTCCACGCAAGTAATTAATAGACACAGTGTCTGTGGTTGAATTCATGATTTCTGCAATCTCTATGTGGTTCATTGGTAATTCAGTTGGTTAATTCAACTTATTATCAGACTTCAAGTGATTTCTTTATGCTTCAGAATTAGATTACATCCAAGCATTCCTCCTTTTTGTATCAGTAGTTCATCTTGGTATCATTGATGGTATTGTTATTTCTGTTTTTCCTTGTTATCTAACTGTAAAACAACTTTTGATTGTTCAGATCAAAGCGGAAAGCTTGAATGCACATCTGTTATTGCCAAAATGGGACCCCACTTTACCATCTGTTGTAGAGCTGAAAGTCCGGCTTCAATGGATGATTTGCCTCTTTGGAAGTTTGAAGACCGTGTGATTACCTATTCGACCAAGGACCCTGCTCTGGCATTCTCTGGCCAGAGAGCGATTCAAGTTGAAGAACCAGACCCCGAAGTGGATCTTGCTTTAGGTGCTTCTGGCCCTGCTTTAATCGGGGAAAGCTTCATAATACCTGTTACTGTCACATCCAAGGGACATGAGGTTAATTCAGGTGAGTTGAAGATCAATCTGGTGGATGTTAGGGGAGGTGGTTTGTTTAGTCCAAGGGATGCAGAACTATCTACGGAGAGTCATCACGTTGAACTTGTTGGTGTATCTGGATCAGAAGGAGAAGATGAATCCCAATTGAATACTGATGACATTAAGAAAATCCAGAAGGCTTTTGGATTGGTTTCGGTTCCTAATCTAAAAAGTGGAGACTCCTGGTCGTGCAAATTGGAAATCAAGTGGTACAGACCCAAGCCAATTATGCTGTTTGTATCATTGGGTTATTCTCCAGATAATAAAGAATCAAACACACAAAAAGTTAATGTGCACAAGAGCTTGCAGATTGAGGGAAAGAATGCAATCACAATTAGCCATCGCCTTATGCTTCCGTTCCGCAGGTACCCGTTGTTGCTTTCTAGGACAAAACCAGTTCCTGATTCTGATCAGTCAGTGTCAATGCCTTTAAATGAAACAAGTGTACTCATCGTTAGTGCTAAGAATTGCTCTGAGGTGCCGCTTCAGTTACTATCATTATCTATCGAAGGAGATAATGATGACACTGAAAGGTCATGTTCTTTGCATGGAGGTGAGGACCTTTTAAACCCTGCCCTTCTTGTTCCAGGAGAGAAGTTCAAGAAGGTGTACACTGTCACTTCTGAGATGAATTCTTCAAAGCTCATATTGGGTAATGTGTGTCTTAAATGGAGAAGGAATTCTGGGAATGCAGAACAAGCTGGTTCTGTGGCTCCAGTTATAACTACCCACAGACTTCCCGATGTGAATCTGGAATCATCACCTCTTGTCGTAAGTTTGGAGTGTCCTCCTTACGCAATCCTTGGTGACCCTTTCACATATTTTGTTAAAATTCAGAACCAAACAGAACTGCTTCAGGAAGCCAAAATTTCCCTGGCAGATGCTCAAAGTTTTGTAATATCTGGGTCTCACAGTGACACCGTATATATTCTTCCAAAATCTGAGCACATCATAAGTTACAAGCTTGTCCCGCTTTCCTCAGGTGCACAGCAGCTTCCCAGATTCACTTTAACTGCAGTCAGATATTCGACTGGTTTTCAGCCTTCAATTGCTGCATCTACTATTTTCGTGTTTCCCTCTCAGCCTCAATTTAAGATGGTTGCTGTGGGAGACGACAGGAAGGAATCCTTGGTGGCTGAATAATTGCTCTGTTCAACATACTTTTCTGAAAGAAAAAAAATAAGCACAGCTATGCAAGAGGGGATGAGGAAGGGTTGACAGATCTGCCGGATGCATGGGGTTGGATTAACTGTGTCCCTTACAATACACATCAACTGTGAAGATCTTCTGCAACTATCACCTTCAATAGTCTGAACCCTTGAATTCTGCCTTCGTACGGAATTGGATACACGATTGTAATGGGGTCAAAAATTTGAAACAGTATAGGAGTGAAGTTGTTAAGCTCCGTGGCTTGGCCTGTCTGCTCCTGTTATGCTCCCATGATTCAGGAATCTCAACCGAGTTTGCAGCTGACTTGATAATCATGGAATCTTTTAGGTAATGCAAAATTCTCATGTAATTGTGGAAAACCAAATGCACAATTCTCATTTGTAAATTGTTATAATCTCATATCTGTTTATTCCAAACTATTATATTCCATACTCTTGTCCCCAATCCCCAGCATAATAAACAAACTAATACCAAGGCTAGTCCTGATGCAGAAATAAGCTTTGCCCATACTTTCTTTTGCTTGCACTGGCCACTGGCCGGTTTCAAGGGGGTCCAAGTCTCATTTTCTTCCATTTTCATTATATCCCCACGTTCTTTAAGTTGCAAAAAAAAAAAAAAATACTCGGTTCAATTTCCATGATATTATCATCATACTAACAACAGATGACAACCCAACAACCTGAAAACAATAAGAAGTAACGTTGTGTTTGGATGAAATAATTTCAATTTCTATAGAAATTTCAAATTCATGAGAATTACAATTTCATAAATTTAAATTTCATTAATTGAGAATTTCATTGTTTAGATTTCATTATGTAGAGTTTTAAAATGACAAGAATTTGTATTCAGACTAACCTCAATCAAGAGAATTGACAAATGACGCCTATATTGTGAGGAATTCAAGTCGGGAATTTAAGCTCTCAAATTCCTCAATTATTTTCTCACGAAAATTGCTAATTCCACGAGATAAGAATCCAAACGAGGGAAACGGTCCTAAGAAATTGAGAATTCCTTATTTTTGATTAAATTCCCGTGAATTTACCCGTATCCAAACACACCGGTTGATTTGTGCATTACCGGTTGATTTGCATCATATCCTCCTGTGTCAAAGAGGTCGATCAACATAAGAAATAAGATAGAAGAGAACAAAGTTGCAAGGCAAAAGCCAGGTTGATAAAAAGCATATCGGTTGGACGAAGTGTCTAAAAGAGTAGGAGACAACCATGACACAAGGAAGCAATCGATCAGTCACAGGTGTGAGTAGCTTTCGTGGGTGAAGCCTCATAGGAGTGGGGATGAAGTGTGAAGGATCGGGAGGCGCACAAGAAAAAGAAAATAGGCTATCGGGGCTAGCAAAATAATTGGGATGATGAAGCACACACCACACCCCACTGGTGCTGCTCTTCTGCTCCTTTATCTTCACAGAAATTTACTGTTGAGGCCGGCCTTCACCGATGTAGGGAGCCATCATATTCAGGATCTCCCTTTCATCTCTCCTTCACACTCGATCCTTTCTGCATCGACAGAACTATCAGATCCTCAATGCATTCTTTCCTCGTTGCATCTTTCATATCATCATCTATCTCCTCGTAGTTATATTTTTTAGCGTATTTTTAACAAAATAACCAGCAAAATTTGTCCCTAAAAGTTCATCCATTTCAGCCAGACCTCGTTTCCTATACTTTTATCAGATTTAAGTTCAATTTCAAAGACCTGCATATTTGCAGATTAGGAGCATTAGTCTGGCAGATTGCCAAATCTTACAATTTCTAGTCTTTTTGGTACATAAAACTTAAACAACAAAAAAGGAATCAGCAGCCCTAGCATTACAACATCTCACATTATCAAATGGCCACATCCTTTGTGGCAAGTTGAATGTCTTGTTTGTACAACCAATTCAGTTCCAAGAAAGAGGGGGCGAGGAAGAACTTCCAATTTACAAAGACTCTGGACTTGTGGACGGTCTAATTTGCGAGGGCATTCGCATGGGTTTATTTACCGCACCACCGAATCTGCTGTGTAACGAATCCTTTGGTGTGATGGACATTTTGTTTAATGCATTGTCGACTTCACCGAATTGTTGTTCCTCCAAGCATTGCAATATCTCGTAATCCATCACATTCTCCTCATTGTCAACCGCAAAAGCTTCGTCACCATCTTCATCGCTGGAACCTTCTTTGTCCTCATCGTCATATGTTCGTTGAACCATTGACCAGTATATGAAATTGGGCCGTATGAATCTTGAAAAACAGAAAAGCTATTGTTAGCAACGCATGCAAAACAATTCGAAATTGTTGATTCTTACGGCTAATTTTTCTTTTTGCTTTCCAGACAACACTATCCAGAGGCAGTGTTGATGTGAAAAGGCGTGGCAGCTTGAAGTCCCAATCTTTCGTTTTAAACCAGCATTACCAGCACGGTGTTATCTATTAAAAAGCATTGAGAGATGGATTCAAAGCTAAGACAAACCTGTCACTATTTCTTAGCAAACATGGGTCAAAAGGGAACAACTTGTGAAGCTCTTCCTTTCCACCCCACACCCATGAATATTCTGATTCCAGATCATCATCAAAATCAAATTCATCAGCCGTGATTAAGCCAGCAGCATTCGCTTGCCATAAGAACTCCTTCACTATGGAAGGCACACACGCCTATTGGAAAGACAAAATAAATTAGGCACTATGATCTGACAGTTAAGAGGGAATATTATCCTAAGGTGGCCTGAAACAGGACGAAGAGCCAAAATGCTAACAAGATATAACATCTACACCAGTTTGTTGTCAGGAATGGGACCACATGACAATAGATATGTCTACAAATCCTCACCTTCAATGGGCTAATTTGAGTGCTCAAAATGGACTCTAAAGGTAGACCAGCAAGCAATGACTTGGATTGAGGATCATCCATCAAAGATCTCATTCGGAAGCACAGCAAATACATGATGGCCTGTTAGACACAATAACCATCAACATAGGTACAAAATGACTATCAAGAGAAAGAACGCTCTGCTCTAATCCCATGTAAGTAGAGCAAATTTGATGTCATAAATACGAGCACAAGATATCAATTTCATACAAAATATAATTAAGCTAAGAAGATGAGCACATGAAATTTATAGCAACTTATATATAAATAAAAAGGATCCCTTGTTCTGGTTAAAAACAGTGAGCTTGGGACAGAAAACTTAAACTACCTCAGTTATTACAATACTTAAAATGGTAATACTGTATGTCCTATGTTAATTCAACATCACACAGGTAAAATTAGACTAAGCATATTCAGAACAAACTACCAAACCGTTTACTATTTCCTAAACAAAACCATTGTCAGGTAAAAGATATATATACCTGACATGCAGCATAAAATAGTTTATCGTTCTCTGGGTTTACTCCACCTTTCTTCGTTTTGACAAAATTAAAACACCAGCCCACCAACCTGAAACCAGAATAGTTTATGTATCAGAAAAATTCCTTGTCTCTTTCATTTCTTGAGTCTCAATGTTTGGTCATTGTAATAACACACTGAATTTGGAGTGTATAGGTTTAGACACAACCTTTTTAAGGTTTGCGCAACTACAGAGGCCGACATAAACATCGCTCGTGACAAGTAGCTAGCAAGGTAAGCAACAGCTCTCATCCTGCAAGAAACCCGACAGAAAATATAAAAAATTTGGATCAATAAAGATTACTGTTGAAGAACACAAGATATTATCCTGGCAAGTATACCGAAAGGGAACAAAAAATGGGAAGCATGTGACAGCCCAATGCCAGAAAGTTGCATTGACCTTGCTGACTTAATAGAAAAATAGATTTTAAACCAAATAGTTTACCAAAGTTCTTCTGGTTCTAAAATACGTGTGTTGACTACATGTGGGTTTGTCAATATGCCTAAACATGTTGATATGCCTTGTGTCTAAAGTCTAGACCATGCCGTTATAGTATCAATTACAGGAAACCACAAATGAAATAGTATATCCATATTTAAGAAAAATGTTTAGCCCACTTCAAGCTGTTGGAAGATGACAGTCCTTGAAGAAATATAACATAAACATAACTAACTCAATAAGAAAGCAATGAATAAACAATCATCGACTGAAGAACACCAAATGCAGGCATATCACCTGAGAGATGTGAGGTTGGCATCGTAAACAAAAATTTCGACAAGGTTTGTGGCAAATTCCTCACCACAGTTTACAGGATCAAGAGCACAGGCATAAAACATCACAAACTGCAATGAAGAAAATTCAAGACAATAATTAAGCTATCTAAGCATAGAAGAACCAACAGAAAATATTGATTAATGACAATATATACCTGGACAAACTTTGACTTGCATGTGGTCAGAACTTTGTTCCTAAATGTCTCGAGAAGAGTTTTGAAGACCTAGAAAACCATACAATTGTGAACACTAGAGAATTCAATTCAACAATAAAACTGGAAGAACAAGAAGTGATATATATACCTCACTCAATCGGCCACTAGCTTCACAGGATTCAAGGTGCTCAAAAGTTAACACAATCAAGGTATCCAACTTTTCAGCAGAACTTTTCAAAGTTACACCGTTTATAGTTGCTTCTCTTGCTTGCTGTATAAAATTAACTTTCAATCACTTTACCAAGAATGACTATATACAGTCGAGAACAACAAGAATAATGTGAGGAAACATATGCTTAGGAAATTCCTCATTGCCAAATGGGAACCACACAATATACTATGATTTTTGAATAGGACAGCTATTTAATGAATGTTGCCAAAAGTAATCAGATCATGTTTCTTAGCAATTCCTAATCATCTCTTTTCATGATACATATCAACATTGTTAGGAACTTCTTGTAAACATGGTTTTGGCTATAATCATTATCAATAGAGTTCAAATTCATAGTACTAGCTTTGAATCTCAAACTATTTACAGTTAAATCTCCATCTTCCTCAGTTCTCCAAAATACATTCATTACGCATATAGTATTTCAATGCTTGCATACATGATGTGGTCAATTATCTAGTTTAACCCAATTCAATCATACCTCTGTACCATCATTCAGGAAATCTTCTGAGAAGTCATCCACATCTTCTAGCTCCATCTGAAATATTCCATGATCTTGTAACACTTTGTCCCATGATCCCATTTCAACCTGTAGGAAGTAAGTTGACAGTATTATTCAAATGCTTATATCCCTTTCAACCACTAATTGCCTTTCCTCAAAAACGTGCTAAAACAAATTGAACATGTAGCGTACATACATCCAAATGCAGCAGCAATTCCACCACCTTCGTGAGCATGGAAACTCGAACGACTTCGCTAAGTGCACCACCCTCCAACTTTAACATGTTCTCTACGAATATCACAAGACCATGTGTACTCTACAAGACAATACAGCATATCTTTAGAAATAGCAATGTACAGAGAAACAATCCGGTCAAAATGCAGACATTGGAAGGAAGGAAACATAGCAGCATATTCTGTAATGAACCATGGTAGGAGAGAATAGTAGTTCCTTTTAGAGGAACAGCGGCCTACTGATCATTCCCAATTTGAATTTTTCTTTTTATTTTTGGCCAATCCATATCTTACTTTTACTACTATCAGAAATCTAGTAGTGATCAGACATTACACTTTCGAAGTAAACAGAATTTTAGTACAATATGAAGTGCACGGTAAACTTACAGTTCCCCTCTTTTGGCGATATAGCTCTAGATGATCAGAAACTATAGTCACCATTCTTGCAGGGGAAAGCGGAACCACCTCAGATATATCTTTAAGAGCTGAATGCACACGAGATAAAACTTGGTCCTTCTTTGTAAGGCCATAGGGCAACTTCAACTTCTCCAGGAAACGTGGAGGCGTCTCGAAATGGCGTGTAAGCATAGCCAGGCATAGATCAACATACTTCCCACTTGAAGCAGCCTGCGAAGCGAAAAACAAAAATATCTTCAGCTTGCAAATTCATCTCTAAAAGCTCTGAAAACACCAATCGCAGAACCGTAGTTTTTAAACATACAAAAACATACCAAGGAAATAATCAACTCAATCAACGCGTCCATCACATCAGGCCCATAGTTCCACAAGCTCATCTCGAAAAGCTGAAAGGAAACCAATGCAAACCTAAGCACACAAAATCGAACACACACGAAAAACAACACAAGCTAAAACACACTAAAGTCTCTCACCGGATTGAGAAGGCCAACGTGTACAGCACTGTCAATATAAGAAGCTGCGCCGGACAGTCCCTTCAAGCTAGCCTGCCACATCAAAACAAATCGAATCGAAAACGCTTCACCTCAAATCAATCAATTACAGCTTTAATCAAACACTAACCACGAGCTTGGCGACGTCATCGGGAGAGTGCCGTGCTGGCCGGTACAGACGACCGACGAGCTCTCTGTAGTTCTCAACAGACACAACATCGCCCTGAGCCGGAGATGAAGAAGAAGAAGAAGATTCCAGAATCAAATCCAAGAATCGAATCAGACGGTGAGGAAAGAACTAAGGGTTTTGGAAGCAGACTTACAGATGAGACTGAGAGGAGAACATCCTTGACGTGCAGAGCTAGGTCGTAGTCGGAGTAACCGCCGTCGTCGTTCATATCGAGGTCTTGCCCGAGTTCGACGCCCATGGTCGTCGATTGGGAAGAAGGAAAGAGAGAAGAAGAGGCGGCAAGGGTTTTGCAAAAGCGGCGGACTCCTCTTCCCTTAATCGCAATTCTGTCCCTCTTTAAACGCGGGAGCCACTATTTACTGTTTAGTGTTTTACCCTTTTCTTTTTTGTCCCATCCTAGTTAAATGCGTTTATTTTAAAAAAAATTACTGGATACAGAGTAAAAAGTACCGAACAAATATTGTAATGGGCACTACCTTAGAGTGAAAATGAAAATAAAAATGACGGAATTGATTTCGGGATGAGAAAATTCATACATTTATTAAAAAATCAATCAATCGGAACGGATATGGGTCCCACCTACTCATTTGGAATTGACGAACCCCTAACTCGAGAGGAAAGATGGGTTTAGGAATCGAATCAAGGCTTCCAAAATCAAGTTTTTCTACCTAAAATGCTCTCGTGTAATTTCAATATCTCACTATTGTCAACATTAAAGAACAACAGACAAATATAAAACGGTTGGACTCAATGGTTAGTTACTGATCTTTCCTCCTCTATTACATGGTGATCTTCACCATTTTTTTCTATTTTTTTAATTGATATATAAATAATTTTTTGATTGATAAACCTGCTTGGTTTTTTGTTATCAGTCCATTAATATTCTGATTCAGTATGATATATAAGAGCATCTCCAACAGCTTCCCCATTTTCTTGAACTTCTCAATTTTGAGGAATATATAACTCTTTTTAGGTCCAACAGCTTCCCCATCCCATTCCCCAAAATGGGGATGAAGAAAAAAAAGAAGCATTCATTCCCCAAATTTACAGCAAAGCTTTCCTTCCCTAAAATTAAATTCTTCACGTACTCCAACGAATTTAAAACAACGATAAAATATTTGATTGGGTAGTTTATTGTTACAATGAAATATATAATGTTTTTTTGTTATAATTCATGATGATATATTATATTTTATTGATGTATTAAATGTCAAAATCTTCAAAATGGAGAAGCTGCTGGATTTTGATCATAATTTTTTTGGAGAATTTAGCTTTTGCTTCCCCATTTTAGAGAAATTTTGGGGAAGCTGTTAGAGATGCTCTAAGTAAACATCTAAATGAAAATGTAATATTCTCGTGCATATGCATGCCGTACGTCTCCTCTTGTTGTAGTTGACTCAAGTTAGCAAATGCACCATAACTTTAGTACGTAGAGAAAAAAGCATGTGTTCGATTTTATCAATCATTTACAATAAGAAATATGAAAAGTTTACAAAGTATTAGTGTGATTAGATCGATCAGTTACTCATAGCTTGTTATAAATAGTGTTGTGCCTTACTTAACCTTAGTTAATTTGTTTCAGTTTTAGATAGGATTAATTAAATAGTACGTGCTTGAATCATTCTTTGTATATCTCACTTGTAAATCAGTTTAATTACATATATACAATTAATACATTGGGAGAAAATGCTCCATATTTTTATGGTATAAGAGCAGTATCGGAAGGAAAGGAAAAATTTGCGGTAGATTTTGACGTACGAGTGTGATTGGTTGAAAGGTTATGAAAAATTTGTGTGATATCGAAAAGTTTGCGGTACATTTGACGTGTTGATGTTCCTTCTCATATGATTTATTCATTACCAATCAAGATTGGTGCAAATTGTGATCGAGCACAGAAAAACGAGTAATCAAATTCGAGGCATTGCGCGCTTTTCTGCCCTTTCATCCTATTGAAATATAAGGTATTATGTAGGACACGAGCAAGCTTGCATGTTTTTATGTATGGAGGAATTTTCACTATTCATTACATAGGTTGCTTACTTGGCTTTGCATATCATCTCAGAATAGTTGGGAATTATCGGACCTATGGCGACAACCAATTGCTCCGAGGACATGTTATCGGAAATTCTATGTAGATTACGTGTAAAATGTCTCAAGAGATTGCAATGTGTCGGCAAATCATGGTATGCTCTAATTAGGCACCCAAGTTTTGTCACCAAACACCACCACTTTCACAAGAACACTCGTTCCTTCCTGCTTTCTCACTACCTGGATCAAGGTCATTTGAGTCAGTTGCCAATTGATCAACGAAAAAAACTTATTTCAGCTTGGTCAATTTTGACGAAAGCACAGATGATGTTGTTTCTATTGATTGGGTCAAGTTTTCAGATAATTCAGAGAATTGGTATAAAAATATAAACATTTCGGGTCCGCGCAATGGGATATATTGTCTGCATGAATATTCTCGTGAGGATCAGGTCAATGTAATTGCCCTGATGAATGTTTCGACCAGAGAATTTAAGCTAGTTCCATCACCAGAAGATTCGATTAGTTGGAACATATATTTTCGACCACCAGATTATGTCGAAATTGGGTTTGATCCTGAAACTAATGATTACAAGGTGCTTATTCTCAAGGATTGTCGTATTTGCAAGGAAATTGAACGTCGACAGGCTGCAATATATCATATGTAAGTTCTAATTCATGGGAGGAGCTTAGTGATCCTTTGCTTGCCAGTGTTTGTCCATATATATTTATCCGATTTATTGACACCTATATCAACGGAAATGTTCACTGGTTGGCTTTCGAGGGCGACATTACAGATCAATGTGATTGGTACATTCTTTCTTTTGACATGGTTGCTGAAGTGTTTGCAAAAATAGAGCTCCCTGCAGATTTGAGGATTGATTATAAGGAAATGACATATCTCCTTACAGTCTGTAATGAATCTCTCTCTCTTATTGCTTTTCCAAAGACACCAGATGATCACTGGCACACAAGCTACACAAAATGCTTTGACATATGGGTTATGAAGGAATATGGTAACGACAGATCTTGGACCAAGGAACTCACAACTGCACCAGTTGAAAATGCTGACGGATTACTAGGCCTCTGGCGAAATGGCGAATTTCTTATACTACATGAGAGAAGGGATACACCATCTCTTACAACCCAAGTACCCAAAAGACGGAGCAACTTTGTTTTGGTGAAGGGCTTCATTTGGATAAATCATGTATCTACTCAGAGAGCCTAATTTCAGTGACAAAGAATGCACCAAGTGATTGTGAAATAGTAGTTGAAGACTTTCCCTTCGTCATGACTCCAGACATGAAGAGAAACCTAGCTTATAGATAGAGATAAATGTTCGTCTCAGGGGTGTTGGTTACCAAGGATCAAAATTCCAAAAGAATAAAACTTTAATATAAAAATATAAAAATTCAAGTTTTTGTTAGTTTAAGTATGAAAATGTGCTCGGGGTTAATTACAAAATTAACCCTAAAATACACACCTACAGCCTATTTGTTTTGTTAATCTATGGCCGTCTCTTAAGGCCGAAGCGGTGCCCGTGCTGGATCATCAAGCTGAGCAAATAGTTGGAAGAACAGGTTCGGGTACTGCTACTGCTCGATTAGTCATTGAAGATTTAATTTCTATGCAATTTGTTATGATCGATCACCAAAGACAAACACGATTCGAACCCAAAATATGTATACACATCTATATACGCTGCTGATGATTCTCTATGCATGTTATGTTATTATAGAATTGAAGAATGAATGGGTATTCAACAAGTTTGCTTCTTCACATATATATCCAGTTAGGTTCTTCAGATAAACTTATTATCAATATTGAACTCAATGAAACTGATTAGTTGATGGGATCTCATTTCTTCATGCATTTACTCAAAGTCTCAAAGCAATTCAAACAGAATGGAAATTCATGACATAGGCTGCTTGATTGGCTTTTCATATCATCTCAGATATTTTTTTTTACACCATTATGTCGGATTGAAGAATAGTTTGGGAATCTCAATATTAAATTGTCAAGCACACACATTTATATATTACTAATGATTACATTCAAGGATGATTAATCCCTCTTTTGATTTTTATTTTGTTTTCCTCAGTTCTGTTTTGTGAGCCGAGGATCCGACTGAGTGCATATGGCGAGATCATGCTCCGAGGATGTGTTGTCCGACATTCTTTCTAGATTGCGTGTAAAATCTCTGAAGAGATTCCAATGTGTCTGCAAATCTTGGTATGCTCTAATTAGGCGCCCAAGTTTTGTCACCAAACACCTCCACTTTCACAGCAGACAGAACAAGAATAATCGTTCCTTCCTGCTCTCTCACTCCCTATATATATGTTATGAGTTTCCACCTGATGAACGAAAAGACACTCGTTTCAGCTTGGTCCATTTAGAGGAAACCGCAGATGATATTGTTTCTCTTGATTGGATCAAGTTTTCAGATAATTCAGAGCAAGGAAAGAAGTTTCCAGATTATTGGTATGAATACATACAAATTTTTGGTCCACGCAATGGGATATATTGCTTGCATGAATCTTCTAGGGATCACGGCCATGTAATTGCGCTGATGAATGTTTCCTCGAGAGAATTCAAGCTAGTTCCAAAACCAGAAGAATCGATTATTTCGCATACAGGTTTTCGATCGCTTGCTGCTGTTGAAATTGGTTTTGATCCTAAAACCAATGATTACAAGGTGTTCTTTTTCAAGGACTGCTCTTTTCTCAAAGAAGGTTATTGTCAGGCTGCAGTATATCATTTAAATTCTAACTCATGGAAAAAGCTAAGTGATCCTTTGCTTGACCATGTTGATCTATATGCTGGTCATGATTTTAATACTGACACCTATGTCAACGGAAATGTTCACTGGTTGGCTTTTGAGCGCGACCCTGCAGGTCACTGTTGTGGTTTGTATATTCTTTCTTTTGACATGGTCGGTGAAGTGTTGGCAAAGATAGAGCTCCCTGCAGACTTGCGGATTAATTTTGATGAAACTCTATATGCCGTTGCAGTGGTCAATGAATCGCTTTCTCTGATTGTTTATCCACAAATTCTAGATTATCTTCGCCGGGAAAGAAGTTACACAAAATGCTTTGACATATGGGTTATGAAGGACTATGGTAACGAAAGATCTTGGACCAAGGAATTCACAACCGGACCAGTTGAAGATGCTGACAAACTACTAGGTATTTGGCGAAATGGCGAGTTTCTTATAAAACATAAGAAGGGATACACCATCTCTTACGACCAAATTACCCAAAAGATGGAGCAGCTTTGTTTTGGTGAAGGGCTTTATCTGAACAAATCTTGTATCTACTCAGAGAGCCTAGTTTCAGTGACAGGGAATGCACCAAGTGATTATGGAATCGTAGTTGAAGACTTTCCCTTCGTCGTGACTCCAGACGTAATGGGGAGAATCTTAGATAATATAGAGAAATGTCCATCTTGTACCCGTTTAAGTTCTGTTTGAGTCTACTTCTTTTTTAGACTACAGGTTTCTGAAGTACTTTACAAGTCAAACAGCTTCCCCCTTTGTGTTGTGGTCATTAGCTTCAGTAATAGTTGATCTTTAACATAAAGTTGCTGTCCAATTGTTTATTTTTTCTGGAATCGATGATCATGGCTGTTAAGCCAGAGTTTTGTGCTTCAAGGGAGATGAGAATAAGGAATATATGCTTATAATAGTTATTGTAAGAAAGCTAAAGATTTCATATGCATATATAAGAAATTTTATTACTTTCTATATGGGCATTTTCCCTGTATATATATTGTACGTAGTATGGTACTAACCGATCGAGCACAATGCTTATCAACTAAACAAATACATTCCAGTACGTACCACATTCACCACCATCAACTTATTCTTTATATAGCTAGCTATAGCCAGCTCCTCTCTTCTTTGGACATCTCGATCTTCTCTAGGGACTGGGCGGAGGCAAGGGCATGTAGATTTGTTGATTTGCACACCTGTAACGGATCGGACAATTCTTGAACTGTCCTTGAGGTGTTAAGCAGAAATAAATTTGAAATAGATACTCCTTCGAGTCCTTCGTCCGGCATTCAATCTCTGTGTGCAGTTTAGTTTCTTTGAATATTGCCTGTTCAAACTGTGCCGCCGTATGCCCTGTCGGATCACCTGGTAAAATTCCTGTAAGAACGCCAAATCGATCGATCGAATCAATTAGTCAATCATTTAGGCAATTCCTATATTACATTATAAATGGATCAACAAAATATAAGATCGAACACATATAATCATTTTGTACCATTCTTTGCAAGTAACTTTTGCACGTCATACTTTTTTACTGCATTAAAGACCATGGTAAGGTAGTCGGCCGGAGGCTTGCCAGAACAGCGACCGTGTGTGTCCCACTCCTGACGCCAAAAGCTTTTACTCTTATCAAAGTCCGAGTTCCTAAGATCAGGCCAAAACTTTGTCAGATCACCTTTATTTGCCTCTAGGGTTTGATCTTCCATTGGTGAACCAGGACAGTTCACTAACGATCGACCACCCGCCTGTGGCCAAAGGCCATGCAATGTAAAAGACTGTGGATGCTGTTGGCATGGTGGCTGTGGCTCAACAAGACAAAAAGTGTTTGGCCATTCAATGACCAGCTTGTATGAATCAAGAGCTGGAACAGCTGGAGGTGGAGGTGGAGGTGGATTTGCTGCTAGCAGCATTTGAACACTAAGCAAAACAATGAGAAATGACAACATTGCCGACTTCATGATGATCGAGGTGGTGAACAGAAAACAAGGGTTTAAGAAAAGCTCGATCAATAGAGAAACTGTGTAGCTCTGTGCAAATTAGACTCCATCATGCTTCCTATTTATACTGCATAACAAGTCGCGTCCTACTATTTTAGAGCGAGGGATTTTGGATCCTCTAAAGTTACTTTGTACATTTTCAGAAAATCTTACTCGTCCTTCTAATCTTATGAATTCCATGGGTGCCAGATAAGATAACATTCGAATTTTTTTTTTGTCATTTTTAATCCTCAAAATGAATGTTAACGTTGTTAAAATGCA
>NC_020491.1:7601240-7610631 GCF_000184155.1 Fragaria vesca subsp. vesca
GCCGTACTATATATATATATATATATATATATATATATATTCTCCTATCTCTTCCGATCCTCTATGTCTTCCATGAACATCAAGTGTTACTCTTTTCATTCTTGAAAGTAATTCATCTATTCTACATATAACTCTAACTCTATCATGTAAATTTTATTTCATTTTGAATATTGTCAAGACTTAACCCGACTTTAATTCGAGAGTTAGAGTATCCACCACGGCTAGATAATTGATTAGACACTTCCAGAAGTTGTTGCAGTAATTAGACACTACTTATTCTTTTCTTACGACATCTAGTTTATATTGAGTAACTCCAACCACGCTGAGATACTACCATTTTGATAAAAATGGATCTAAAAACTATTTCAAAGAACTAATTAATGAATCTTGAACAACTCTTAATCCTCACGTTATTCCAATATATCCATAATAATGGTCAAAAGATGTTGTTTCTTATCTATTGCATCTTAAAATGTTAATTACAAAATTAAAGTGTCATCCTTTACCTAATTAGACACTATTTGGGGTTGGTGTAGCAAATCAGACACTTATTTTTATGACATCTAGTATATATATATAGTAACTCTAATCATGTTAAAATACTACCAATTTTATAAAAGAAAGAATTTGAAAACAATTCAAAGAACTAATGAATTTTGAATCAGCACTTGTAACCCTCACGTTATTTCAATATGAAAAATGTTATAGTCCCCAAAATTTTATACAAAATTTAGATCCCAAATGATGTGGCATGCGCTATGTCATTGTTTTTGCTTACAATGAGATTGATGAGATGGAATTTCTTCATTTTTCCTTAAATTTAGTCTAATTTAAAATTTAGATCTAATTCCTTGTTTTTTTCTTTAAAAATCCCATATATTTTCTGGGAATCTCCTCCACCCTGCCATACCAGTGTTCAAATCAACTCCAAACCTTATCCCTCTGCTATTTTTGTTCTAGATAGATATCTTGACTTGAAATCATTTGTTGCAAACCTTCTCTTTTTTCTTCCAAATTCAAACAATTATACCCTTCCTTGTATATGATATAGCTTAAATAGTAAAACTATTTGATAAAAAAGATGGTACACAAGCTATGGAAGCTTTGTCAATCAACCCTCAATTGCATTCATATCACTATAATTATGCATCAGATGTTGATTATGCAAAGACGCCTAAGACACGGAGCGGCTTCATGCCTTCATGTTTTAGAGCCCCCTTAATTCCTCTCGTTCATGATACTGGAAATGCACTAAAAGCTTAGTCTAGTTAATTTATATCTCATAGTTTGCTATCAAAAGTTTTAGGCAATAGAGAACGATAGCAAACACTCTGAGTTTACGATTTTAAGTTTGAGGTTTTTCTCTTCCTCTTTCTCATTCACAATCTCCTAATTTTACAGTCTTATCTTTTCTTCCATTTTCATTGCAGCACTAGGTGCACTCTAATTAGATTCATTATAACTATATATTTTCCAGTGAATGATACGTGATATGAATCTTAATATATTTGTTTCTCTTTTTTATGGTGTTCATAGATTCTATTTGATAAAGGGGAGAAGGTTTGGTTATCTAAACAATTTAATTAATAAATTAAATTAAATTCCACTTCACTTATTTTCTAAACAAAAACCAATGAGATGGCATATGGCACGACATTCGGTATTAAAATTTTGTAATATTTTTTGGGGTCTCTAGCACCACTCTTTCAATATTCATAATAAGGGTCAAAAGATGTTTCTTATCTATTGAATTTTAAAATGTTAATTATAAAATTAAAAAGTCCATCCTTTACCTAATCATACACTTTCAGAGGTTTGTGTAGTAAGACCTTTATTCTTTTCTTATGACATCTAGTATATGTGTACATGTGTGTATATATATATACACACAGTTGGGATCAGAGGTGGACGTCCGCACTTTTAAGGTGTGCAGACGTCCTTCCATTCTCCACCGTACAGCTCCGACGACGACGCCTCCACCCTAGCGGCCTCCAGCAGCGTCCCTAATCACTTTCTCTCCCCGGTCAGTCCGCCGAATTCCAGTTTTCCAGCGAGATCGATTTTGTTTGAAGTTTTGGGTGATCTCGCCAGGGAGGGAAAGTGATCGGGGACGTTGCTAGAGGCCGCTAGGGTGGAGACGCGCCGTCGTCGGAGCTGTACGGTGGAGAACGGAGGGACGTCCGCACTTTAAGGGTTGTGCGCACGTCCTCTTTGGAACGGCTCTCTGTGTGTGTATATATAACTTTAATATATCACGTTGAAATACGACTATTTTGATAAAATTTGAATATGAAAACAATTCAAAGAACTAATGAATCTTGAATCAACTTGTAACCCTCACGTTATTCCAATATCCATAATAAAGGTTCAAAGATGTTGTTTCTTATCTATTTCATCTTAAATGTTAATTACAAAATTAAAGTGTCATCCTGCACCTAATTATTGGTTTCTAATTTATTTAGTTTAGATTAGTAAGTAAGTGCCGCGCAAGACAAAGAGCTCTGCCAGGGTTTCTTATCTCCTTTGGTCGCTGCTTTGCACCATCTCTTCTCCTCTTCTCTCACGTCAACATGTCGGAAGAAGTCACTGTCCACTTCACTGCAGCTCTTGCTATCTAGAACACTTGTGTTGTCATCGCCGCACCTCACCACTACATCATCGGTCAACTATTGTCGTTGAAGAGGCAGCCCAATTCGAAAGCTCTCATGGGAACCCTAACCATTGCTTGGGGTTTCAAGAACCGGTTTCTCTTGAGGGCAGAAGAAGACCGCTTCACCCTCTCGTTTAACCTCGAGGAGGATCGAAAACATGTAGTCGATGGCACATGGTTTTACGGCATGAATCTGTTAGTCGTGGCTCCTATGACTGATTATGTTCGACTGCTCAAGTTCCTAGTCAGAATTTCCTAGTCTTGATAGAGATCTTGGGATTGCCTCCGGCCTTGATAACATGAGGGGCAGCAATGATAATTGGGGCCACCTTAGGGTGGTTTGTAACCCTGATATGCGTGATATCAAACAAGTTGAGAGAGTCTTAGTCCAAGTTTGTCATCACATCTCTGATCCTGTCAAACAAGCCTATACCCTGATGACATTCGATTTCAGATAGTTGAGACCTCGGCCAACCTGCAATTCAAATGAAAGAGTGTTTGGTTTTTGCACGACTTATGGGATGTTGGAACATGGGTATATATGCAGGTTAAGATGACCACCTGACATGTCAGAGGTTGTGGTGCTTGGTAATACGTCGGGTTGTGCCACTAGTGGAGGAAGCATGAATGCTAGGGCTTACATGGCCCCACCAAACCTTAATCCTAATATTAATGCAGTGGTTAGGGCAAGAGGCGGTATGGTGTCTGATCTCATATCTTTAGGGGCCTTTGCCTCAGGCGACCTGGCGATATTGCAGTTGAACCGTTTCAAGCTCCCCTCAAACCAAGATGCAACCTGCCAAGGTGGATGAAAGTATCTAGTGAGCAATGAGGTGAGTATGGTTGCGGACATCACGAGTTCTAAACGAAGAGCTAATATGGATGCATGAAGCTTTGGTAAAAGAAGCCGCAATGAGTGCACGATGATGGAAGCTCAACCTTGGATTTTTCCTTTGTTACTGAGTTTGAAATACCGGTCCTCATATGAATGAGGTCCTTTCAATCTCACCAGCAAAAAAGAGGAAGGTGGGTTGCCTGGTTGGCTATACAAACAAATAAAGGTCAAGGATGTCAGACCTTGGAAGGTTCCAAGAAGGCTAAGAAAAGAAGCGTTTGAGCACGTAGGGTGTTTGATTTGATTGATGGTTCAGGTTCTAATTCTGCCATTGATTCTGGTCCAGGTTCTGGTACAAGTGTGATTGAGGAGATAACTCTGATCTCTTCTGGTTCTGCCTATGGGGTTAACCTTTCTGAGTAGTTTTGTTTTTAAAACTCTAAATAGGTAATAAGATGATTTAGTCAATTACTGTTTATTGATCATTGTGCTTGACTGCCTTCTTAGGATTTAGCTATAGATCATTAAACTGACTTATGTCATATAAGTTATTTTGCATAATTCAATATTTTCGCTGTAAGGATCGGTTATGTTTATGTTGTACATCTATCTTTCATTTGATTAATAAAATTACTTTATGTCTTGTTTCAGAAATGTTGGCGGTAACCAGCTGCTCTTCTCTTTATATGATGGGTATGCCAACCATCTTGAATAACGCACTGGGAAGAACCACAAAAGAAAGACGTGCATTATAGACCAAAAAAAAAAACCTCAAGCAAGAGACGCACTCTTGATGCGCGGAGGGAAAATGACGAAGCGGGTCTCACCACATGGGCTTCTCCAACGGTAAAAACTTTAGGGATTTAGATTCATTCACATTTAAAACGGAAGACCCAAATAAGTTCTCTTTAAAAACAAAAAATTTATATGTAGTTATTAATATATAATCCTGACTGCTGTTGATTTGATAGATTAAGTTCAACGATTTAGAATAAATTAACACAAAATGGATATGGGTTGTAACTCAATTATTGAAGATGCTAAACTCATATGAATAATAACTTAATAAAAAGTTTAGGTGATTAGAAAAGATAGGTGAAATTTACACTCCATATTTTACAATCCACACTTTCATACAACGGCGGACGCAGGTGGGGGCCAGCGGGGGCCACTGCCCCCACTCAGCTTTTGACGTCTAGCGCTTGTTAAGTTTTTTTTTTTTTTTTTTATTTGTCTCTCCCTACCGTTCTGTATCCACTACTATATATATATATATATATATATGGGATCAGTAGATCACACCAAATGGGCCTAAAATTGGGTGTTGAGATAAGGATTGAGTCCAAAATTAATCAGTAGAGTCCCACTTCGAACACTAAACCCTAAATTCTTGCAGAATTGAGTGATCAACTTTCATGTTTTTTTTCCTTATCTGGGTTTTCATTTTAATGAAAGATTAATGAACGGTGAATTTAGAATCCCTTTATTGTCTATAAAAGGAACAATGAGTCTGTTTAGATGTGTTCATATTAGATGTTTGATGTGGAAAACCTGCAATTTTATAGTGTCTGATTAGGATTTCATATGATTAGTGAAAAAAAAACTTCAATATATTACAAAATAGTATATTGATTAACTAGCTGAAGAGCTACCAAAATGGAGATCGGAGAGGAAGAGGAAATGAACACTGAGCTGTTTCTATATGTTGCTTAGCCTCAAACTTTTTGCCCCCACTGACCTGACTTTCTGTGTCCGCCACTGCTTTCATATTTCTTTTTTGGGTAAAGTTTTTATAAAAAAACAAAACACATGTCATTAAAGACAATATTTAAATTGCCAAAAGAGAAAAGTATGAGTGTGAATTGTAAAATTAAGAGTGTAAATTTTAGTTCTCTTAAAAAATAAGCGTTTAGGTAAAATGATCGGAGATACTTTAAATATGAAATAAAAGTAGCATCATATTGCTCGGGGGGTTAGTTTTGTAATTAACGCTAAAATACACACCTACAGCCTATTTATTTCGAAATCTATTGCCGTCGGAAGTGGTGCCCGTGCTGGATCATCAAGCTCAGCAAAGAGTTGGAAGAACAGGTCTGCTACTGCTACTGCTCGATTCGAACCCAGAATATGTATGTTATGTTATTATAGAATTGACAAATGAATGGTTATTTAACAAGTTTGCATCTTCGCGTACATCAATATCCAGTTAGGTTCTTCACATCAACTTATTATATATATTGAACTGATCAATGAAACTGATTAGTTGATGGGATCTCATTTCTTCATGCATCTACTCAAGGCAATTCAAACAAAATGGAAATTCAGGACATAGGCTGCTTGATTGGCTTTTCATATCATCTCAGATTTTTATGTCGGATTGAAGAATAGTTTGGGAATCCCAATATTCAATTGTCAGCACACACATATATTAATAATGATTACATATTAGGATGATGAATCCCTCTTGTGATTTTTATTTTGTTTTCCTCAGTTCTGTTTTGTGAGCCGAGGATCCTGTCGGGAAAGAAGTGGCTGCCTAATACAAGGCCGACGGATAATTGATTATCCCAAGATCTAACTTTCCCACCCCTCGTGTGATTTGCGGAAATAACAACAAAAAGTAGACACAATATTTAACGAGGTTTGGCAATATGCCTACGTCCTTGGGGCAACAGTAGTACTGTCAGGACCTACCCCGGATTTTAAGGGGAAATCCGGAATAAACCCTGTGGGACCCACCTTAAGAGAAATTCTACCAAAATTTTGGCATAACCTCTCTTGAAAATGGGTAATGGGTAACCCTACCTGAAAGAAAAATCATCAAAGCCCAAACACTTCTAAAACAATTTAATCCACATCTTCTGGAGCCATCCGCTCCCCCAATAAACATCTACCACCTCAACTCACATAATAAATCAAAATAATTTCATGAATTTAATCTCTTCATACAAACATACCAAATGTCTTTTTCATCACTCCTAAGTGGAGTCATAAGCTCTTAGCACACAACCACAATAAAAACAATATTAATATCACTTAAAACATCCCATAGTTATTCAGAGCATCTACTAGGAAAGAAGGAAATACATAAGTAGGTTAACTAGTAACCTATGAGAGAAAACTTCATGAGGTGGGAAATATGACTCGTCTCCTACCCTCATCGAACAGAACTCTGCAGACTGGGCATTTAAAACGTTAGAGTGAGTGGACAAAATAAATAATAAAAATACGGACTTAATGATAGAGCATTGAAATCAATTTAATGCTTTTCCCATATTTTCAATTGAGAAAATATTTATGCATGCCATTCTTGGAAATCTTACCGAAAATAATTAAAGACCAAAAATAATGAACCAATCCCATTGGTTCCTAATAAATCGATAAAAATTTGGGGAAGAGATTTCACCATAACGATGAGCCTCCCAGGCTATAAGAGCGTCCCACGCTAAGCGCTCTACTCACATATGATGAGGACCGCTTATAAAGTTATAATAGCGTCTCACGCTAAGCGCTCAACTCTCATATGATGAAAACCGCTAATAAGACTGTATAGCGACTCACATATGATGAGGACCGCTAATAAAGTTAACTAGCAATGATTAATATAAATCAACCATTTTTATGGTGAAATACCATATTAAAATAAAATGATCAACACTTCCCCAAATATTATAATAAACTCATAACGCACAGTACAGTTCTCAACTGTACTTGGAAATAATAAATATCACTTGACACGTCCCACGTGTCAACTAAAATTAGCAAGAGAGTTCCGGAAAAATATATGGAACTCGATAATCCAACCAAATATTAAATCTCCAAATGCATTTGAAATTAGATAAATTTAGCGCATGCAAGATATTAAAATCAAATGTCCACTCACAGTGCTCGGCTATGCTTGCCAACGGCCCGAGGCTTCCTCCAAATGATCCTCCTCACGTCTTGAACAATAAATAATCATTAAGCCTCCATACTAGGATACAACTTTAATAAAATTTCCAAAAGAGAGTGAAAGCCTATAATTTTCATTTCTCTTGCCCAACTTCTCCACTTATCACCTAATAAGGCTCACATTACTCTGCACTTTCCGAAAGCCATAATTAAGCCATAATTTAACCGTTTTAGACTTTAAAACCTGCTAAACTAACTGCCGGATTTCCATTCGAATAACCGCCTAAATCCTTAATCATAGATAAATCCTAAACCATATCAAATCTCCTCCAAAAATTCCAAACTATACTTCATTAAACTCCTCTCATTAACACAAACCCAAAATCATGAAAAACTGCCCCTAAGGGGCGGCGGCGCCGGCTCGCAGCCGGATTCCCGCGAGGGCCAATGCTTCTCAAATTTTCACAGAATATTCCTCTCATCATGCTCAACAACATTCATAACTAGCACTTAGTCCATTTCTGAGCCTAACTAGGGTAATCGAACCAAAACATCTATAAATCCCTAAAAACGTCAATTATACATTTCTCCATAACAACAACGAAATAGACTAATTCCTTTTGAGGCATTACTCACCTTGATGAGGGCTACAAGATGAGCCAAAGATTTTGACCTATGGCGGCCGGAGGTGGGATTTCCGGCGAAAAGCTTCCCGGCGGGTTTTCCTCCCCTCCGGCGGGTTAGAGGCTCGGGCACTAGGCCGGGGAGAGAGAGGAGATGATGGGGTCAAAACTGGGGTGGGCTGGCAGCTGGTGGCTGGCCGGACGGCGGCAGCTGGCGTTGGAGACTTCCGGAAGGATGGGGGCTCAGGAGAGAAGGGAGGAAAAGAGAGAGTGAGTGAGTGAGGGAGTGAGGGGGTGAGTGGGGGTGTTGGGCTGCCCACACCCGGTCCATAAAATTTAGGGTAAAAGTTATAAATGGTCCCCGTGGTTTTGGGTCATGGTTATGTTTGTCCCCGTGGTTTAAAATTTCCTAATGTTGGTCCTCGTGTTTTATATGTCGACCAATTTTAGTCCAATTTTAACATTCCGTCTAACACTGTTAGTGAGGTTATCACATGACTCTCACATGCTGGTTAATTTTGTCTTTTACCTTTAAACCTTAGTCACCCATTACTTGTTAACCACTGCACGTTTCATCTTCTATCGTCTCAAACCGCTTTCAGGAATACAAAAAAGAATCGAACTGCCATTGTTATGTTCTTGGCCGGATGACTCATGGAGGAGAGAATCTTGATAGACGGCCTCATGACCCAGGTAAGAATATTGTGATCTATATCTGTGCAGTTTTTCTTGGAAAAGAGTTAGCAAACTAGCTATATTTTAAGGGTTCGAATTCTATGTATGGTGTTTTAGCGTAGGATTTGAGTTTAGGTTCAAGTTCTATCTCTATAAAAAGTCTATGCAGTGAATTTCAATCTCGAATTTACTCAGTATTGTTGGGATATTAAATGTAATAGCTAATACACTAAGTTATGATTGTCGACAAAGATAGAACACCTAAGTTTTGAATCATACATAATATCAATTTAGCATTAGGTCGATGTATAGATGAGGAACTTCGTACTGTATACAAATTGAAAACTTTTTCTTTTCAGCTCTTTTTTTTTTTAATCAAAGCCTTATATTTTTATTAGTGTGCATGGTACTTACAGATCTTTAATCAAATTGAAGGTAATGATACATTGAATTATAATTGGGATGAGATTTCTGATGACCTGCTCACTTAAATCCCTGATGATTTGTTTAACCAAGTTTCCAGTCAATATCAACATGCTAGAGTGTCACAGCCCCAATCTTCTTGCAATGTGGAACATGTATTGACTGAAGAAGAGAATTGTGTAATTGAAGAAGAGGAAGACATATATGAAGGGGAAGACGATCAATTGCAACAGAACCCTCAATATGAACATGGAAGTGAGAGTGACGACTCCGACTATGAATTGTATGATGAAG
>NC_020491.1:7615236-7676032 GCF_000184155.1 Fragaria vesca subsp. vesca
ACCAGAAAAGGTTCTGCACCCATATGGAGACCTCCTGGAATGACTCCTCGACAGAAAAATTGAGCAGTGTTGGCGAATTGGTGCCGTGCATATATGAATTTTTAGATGTTAAATTTTGGTGTGTTTATTTTGTGGCTATATTTTAACTATTCAGTTGCCTATTTTGATACTTAAGAATGTAATGTCAACGTGCTTGGCAAAATAAAAGAGTTCGACACTATTGTGGATGCTTAGGATGATTCTCAATTAAGTATGCTGAATTTGCTCAGCCACATTTGAAGAATGTATAATACTTCTTTGGTTTTTCTGCCATTGGGTAGTGAAAAAGTTGTGTCTTGCTTCACCTAGTCTAAGTACACGAATTTATGCATCAAAGGGTTTCATGCAATAGATTGTAGTGATTGAGAAAAAATGGTAAAAGATAAAATTAACCCAGCATATGATAACCTCACTAACGGTGTTAGACGGAATGTTAAAATTGGACTAAAATTGGTCGACATATAAAACATGAGGACCAACATTAGGCAATTTTAAACCACGGGGACAAACATAACCATAACCCCAAACCACGGGGACCATTTATAACTTTTACCCTAAAATTTAAACTCAAAAATTATACCCACTTAAAATTTACCCCCTTTTACCATCTCATAAAATTACTCTCTTAATTCATAACTTTTTCATGCTTACTCCGATTTTAACACATAGCATGTCTACGAACTCGTAAAAACGTCCTCTACGACTTTCATGAAGAAAGTTTTCCCAAATTCCAAATGCAATAAAAAGTCAACTCTAGGGTCCTTAAGTGGTAAACGGTTACTTAACACGGTAAAAGACCAAAATAATACCAAAGTAAATAACCATAAAATAACTTAACAACCGGGGTGTGACAAGTACTTTCTTCCACTATACTAAATAATGGGATTACAAGAAACACTCGCTCTAGACTAACTAAAGTGGTAACACACCTCTCTCTCTCAAGAGGAATTTTCTTCTCACTAATCACTCAAGTGAGGATCATACTACAACTATCACCAACTCCCTCTATTTTGCTTATGACTCTGCCTTGGGTTGTTTGCTGCAAGCTTTGTTGCCTTTATATAGGCAAATGGTTTTATGCATAAGCCATGCATTCCATACGTAACATGCAAGGGAAGAAAAGTCAAGTTTCTTCCATGATTCATGCTCAATGTCTTCATGCTCATAAATGCTTGTCTTCCTCCATCTTCAAAGATTGCTGTCACCACCACCCTAAGCTTATAGCTTTGTTTCTTACCTTTCAAAATATACTGCACCCACTTTGCTATTCCTATAGCAACCAGCCTTGTTTTCATTGAATGGGTCACCAAGGCTACAACAACAAATGCTTTCCTTATGCAGTAAACACCACATGAATTTCAACCTCCAATTAAGGAGGGACTGACCCATCAATCTCCCTCTCCAGACTTAGTTGGAGGGCTGCGCCATTCTTGACGCACTTCTGCAAAACTCAAACTTCTCCTTCAATAATGACTTAGTCATCATATCTGAACTGTTGTCATCTGTGTGAATCTTCTCAAGCTGTAGTTGCTTGGCTTCCAGCACATCACATATCCAGTGATACCTCACATCAATGTGCTTTGACTTCGAGTGAAAACTCGAATTCTTACTCAGATGAATTGCACTTTGACTATCACAATGCAGAACATACTTTTGTTGTTTTGGCCCAATTCCTGTAGGAATTTCTTCATCCACAAAATTTCTTTGCAGGCTTCTGTAGCTGCTATGAACTCAGCTTTTGTAGTTGACAAAACAACACATTTTTGTAGCTTTGATTTCCATGAAACAGCTCCCCCTGAAAATGTAATCAGGTATCCAGATGTGGACTTTCTCGAGTCAACATCTTCGGCCATATCTGCATCTGTGTAGCCAATCAGTTCAGGCTCCCTGCTTCCAAAACATAAACCCACTTTGGAAGTACCTTTGAGATATTTGAGAATCCACTTCACAGTATTCCAATGCTCTTTGCCTGGATTTGACAGATTTCTGCTAACAACACCAACCGCGTGTGTTATGTCTGGTCTTGTACACACCATTGCATACATCAGGCTTCCTACCGCTGAGGCATGTGGCACGGTTGCCATTTCTACCTCTTCTTTCTCACTTGCAGGACTCTGCTTTGAGCTGAGCTTAAAGTGACTAGCAACTGGATTCGCTTTCTCCATATTGAACCGCTTCAATACCTTCTCGATATATTTTTCTTGTGATAACCACAGCTTTCCGCTTTCTCGGTCACGGGTGATACTCATACCAAGAATCTGCTTTGCGGGTCCCAAGTCTTTCATAGCAAAAGACTTATTGAGCTCTTTCTTCAATTTGCTAATCTTGTCACCATCTTGTCCTACGATCAACATGTCATCAACATACAAGAGTAGTATGATGAAGTCACCACCTGAGAATTTCTTCACAAATACACAATGGTCTGAGGTCGTCCTCCGATATCCTTGGTCAATCATGAAGGAATCGAACTTCTTGTACCATTGTTGCAGCGCCTGCTTTAGTCCATACAAACTTTTTTCAATTTGCAGACTAGATCTTCCTAGCTTTTGACTTTGAATCCTTCTGGCTGCTCCATGTAAATTTCCTCTTCAAGGTCACCGTGAAGGAAAGTCGTCTTCACATCAAGCTGTTCAATATCCAGCTTTAAATTTGCAGCCAAACCAAGTACCACCCGGATAGATGTCATCTTCACCACGGGCGAGAAAATTTGTTCAAAGTCAATTCCCTTTTTCTGATTGAAACCTTTAACGACCAGCCTTGCCTTGAATCTGGGTCATGAGTTATTCTCCTCGGTCTTCAGTCTGTACACCCATTTGTTTGTGAGTGCCCTTTTACCTTTCGGTAACTCCACCAGCTCATAAGTCTGGTTCTCATGCAAGGATTGCATCTCTTCTTGCATGGCTTCCAACCACTCCCCCTTGTGGTCATCCGTCAGAGCTTCTTCATAAGACTCTGGTTCTCCTCCATTTGTGAGAGTAACAAACTCATCTGGAGGGTATCCTCTCGAGGTTCTGCGTTCCCTGGTTGATCTTTGTGGGGTTGTTGCCTCTTCCTCATCATCAGTTATGTCACCAACTGGGTCATTGATCATCGAGTCATTTGCTGCATCACCGGAGTCTCTGGTTTCTCTCCTGTCATCCTACTTTGTTGGCGGAGAATCTTTATCCGAGTTGACTAGATATTCTCTGGGTTTCTTAGGCTTCTCAGTCTTCTGAGTATCTTCAATGTTTTGATCTTCGAAGAAGACAACATCTCTGTTTTTGACAATCTTCTTGTTGACAGGATCCCACAGCCTGTACCCATATTCTTCATTTCCATATCCCAAGAATATGCATTCTTTTGACTTGCTATCAATCTTCGATCTTTCGTCTTTGGGAATGTGGACAAATGCTTTGCAGCCAAATACCTTTAGATGATTGTATGAGACGTCCTTTCTGATCCAAAACCTGTTCGGCACGTCACCATTCAATGGAGCTGAGGGAGAAAGGTTGATCACATCAACCGCAGTCATCAAAGCTTCACCCTAAAAGCTCTTAGGCAGCTTGGCATGAGATAACATTGTTCTGATTCTTTCAACAATAGTTCTGTTCATCCTCTCGGCCACTCTGTTGTGTTGAGGAGTCTTTGGAACAGATCGTTCATGCCTGATTCCGTTACTTTTGCAATAGTGTCTGAACGCCCCCATGTACTCTCCCCCGTTGTCGGTGCGAAAGCATTTCAGGTTCTGCCGGTCTCCCGTTCAACTCCGGCATGAAATTGTTTGAATACTTCCGGCACTTGATCTTTAGTCCTCAGTGCATAAGCCCATACCTTCCTGGAATGATCATCAATGAAGGTAACGAAGTATCTTGCACCTCCGTGAGTACTCGTGGTCATGGGACCACACACATCAGAATGCACAACATCCAAAACATTGGATTTCCTTGGCACAGGATAACGATGGAATGAAGCTCGATGTTGCTTTCCAGCCAAGCAATGCGTACATGATTTTAGAGGCATATCTTTAACATTGACACCAGACAGTACCTCTCTTTTGGCTAGAATAGTAAGTCCATTCTCGCTGATATGACCAAGCCGCTTGTGCCACAGCTCCACTGGAGAGTCTGCTCCGAGTGTAATTGCATACCCACTACAGACTTTTGCATATGTCATGTAGAGAGTGTTCTCCTTCTTCCCTCGAGCTATTTCTGGACCATAACTGAGCTTCCACTTTCCATCACCAAAGACATTTGTGTAGCCTTCATCATCAAGCAACCCAGTGGAGATCAAATTGAGACGCATGTCTGGAACATGTCTCACATCCTTGAGAACTAGGCAGCGGCCTATGTTGGTTTCAAGGGAAATATCTCATCTTCCCACGATCTTGGACAGCTTATCACTTCCCATTCTAACATTACCGAAATTTCCGGTATTGTAGGATGTTAAGAACTCCCTTCGTGAGGTTACATGAAACGATGCGCCGAAATCGACGACCCAACATGTATCTTGAGATGTCAAATTAACATGACCATCTCCACAAATGATGATTACCTCGTCTCCATATGAGGTAGTAGCGGCTGTATCTTTGGCACCACCTTTCTCGGCTTGCTTTTCCTTGAGCCTTCTGCACTCATTCCTCATGTGACCTTTATTGCCACAATGATAACATCTAATGTTCTTCTTTGGGCTGGACTTGCCCCTTGACCGGTCCTTTGCTTTGCCTTGGTTGTCGAACTTTCGACTGCTTCCACGGTTATCGGTGACGAGGGCTTCCGACTCGGTCGATATTCCTTGCTCCTTCCTCCTTGCTTCTTCATTGAACATGCTGTCTTTTACAGTGCTCAATGTGAGAACGCCTTGAGGAGCTGAGTTGCTTAATGACACCACCAACGTGTCCCAGCTGTCTAGCAATGAGCTTAGTAACAACAATGCTTGCAACTCATCATCAAGCACCATCTTCATATTCGTCAATTGATTCACCATGCCTTGGAAGTCACTCACGTGTTCCGAAACACTTCGACCATCTCTGTACTTCGTGTTCACCAACCGCTGAATGAACGAGGCTTTGTTTTGTGCGGTCTTTCGCTCGTACATGGACTCCAACTTGGTCCACATCGAATAGGCATTGGTTTCTTGTGCAACATGATGAAAAACACTTTCATCAACCCATTGACGAATTCCTGAAACAGCTTTTCTGTTCAGGATACTCCATTCCATGTCAGACTTGCCTGCTGGCTTCTCTCCACCATTTTGAAGAGGCTCGTACATATCCTTGCAGTAAAGGATGTCTTCCATTCTGGGCTTCCAAATGGAGTAATTTGACAATGACGACGGCTCCGCCATATTGATCACCACGAGATGCCACGAAGATGAGCGTCAGGCTCTGATACCACTTGTTGGGAAAGAAGTGGCTGCCTAATACAAGGCCGACGGATAATTGATTATCCCAGGATTTAACTTTCCCACCCCTCGTGTGATTTGCGAAAATAGCAACAAAAAGAAGACACAATATTTAACGAGGTTCGGCAATATGCCTACGTCCTTGGGGCAGCAGTAGTACTTTCTTCCACTATACTAAATAATAGGATTACAAGAAACACTCACTCTAGACTAACTAAAGTGGTAACACACCTCTCTCTCTCAAGAGGAATTTTCTTCTCACTAATCACTCAAGTGAGGATCACACTACAACTATCACGAACTCTCTCTATTTTGCTTGTGACTCTGCCTTGGGTTGTTTGCTGCAAGCTTTGTTGCCTTTATATAGGCAAATGGTTTCATGCATAAGCCATGCATTCCATACGTAACATGAAGGGAAGAAAAGTCAAGTTTCTTCCATGATTCATGCTCAATGTCTTCATGCTCATAAATGCTTGTCTTCCTCCATCTTCAAAGATTGCTGCCACCACCACCCTAAACTTATAGCTTTGTTTCTTACCTTTCAAAATATACTGCACCCACTTTGCTATTCCTATAGCAACCAGCCTTGTTTTCATTGAATAGGTCACCAAGGCTACAGCAACAAATGCTTTCCTCATGCAGTAAACACCACATGAATTTCAACCTCCAATTAAGGAGGGACTGACCCATCAGATCCGACTGAGTGCATATGGCGAGATCATGCTCCGAGGATGTGTTGCCCGACATTCTTTGCAGATTGCGTGTAAAATCTCTGAAGAGATTCCAATGTGTCTGCAAATCTTGGTATGCTCTAATTAGGTGCCCAAGTTTTGTCACCAAACACCTCCACTTTAACAGCAGACAGAACAAGAATAATCGTTCCTTCCTGCTTTCTCACTCCCTGGATGTTGCTTATAAGTTAGAGTTGCCAACTGATCAACAAAAAGGCACTCGTTTCAGCTTGGTCCATATTGAGGAAACCACAGATGATATTGTTTCTCTTGATTGGATCAAGTTTACAGATAATTCAGAGCAAGGAAAGAAGTTTCCGGATTATTGGTATGAATATAATATAGAAATTTCTGGTCCACGCAATGGGATATATTGCTTACATGAATCTTCTAGGGATCACGGCCATGTAATTGCGCTGATGAATGTTTCACTGAGACAATTCAAGCTAGTTCCAAAACCAGAAGAATCGATTATTTCGCATACAGGTTTTCTATCACTAGCTGCTGTCGAAATTGGTTTTGATCCTAAAACCAATGATTACAAGGTGTTCTTTTTCAAGGACTGCTCTTTTCTCAAAGAAGGTTATCGTCAGGCTGCAGTATATCATTTAAATTCTAACTCATGGAAAAAGCTAAGTGATCCTTTGCTTGACCATGTTTATCTATATACTGCTCAAGATTTTAATACTGACACCTATGTCAACGGAAATGTTCACTGGTTGGCTTTTGAGCGCTACCCTGCAGGTCACTGTTGTGGTTTGTATATTCTTTCTTTTGACATGGTCGGTGAAGTGCTGGCAAAGATAGAGCTTCCTGCAGACTTGCGGATTAATTTTGATGAAACTCTATATGCCGTTGCAGTGGTCAATGAATCCCTTTCTCTGATTGTTTATCCACAAATTCTAGATTATCTTCGCCGGGAAAGAAGTTACACAAAATGCTTTGACATATGTGTTATGGAGGACTATGGTAACGAAAGATCTTGGACCAAGGAATTCACAACCGGACCAGTTGAAGATGCTGACAAACTACTAGGTATTTGGCGAAATGGCGAGTTTCTTATAAAACATATGAAGGGATACACCATCTCTTACGACCCAAGTACCCAAAAGATGGAGCAGCTTTGTTTTGGTGAAGGGCTTTATCTGAACAAATCATGTATCTACTCAGAAAGCCTAGTTTCAGTGACAGGGAATGCACCAAGTGATTATGAAATAGTAGTTGAAGACTTTCCCTTCGTCGTGACTCCAGACATGGAGAGAATCTTAGATTATCTAGAGAAATGTCCATCTTGTACCCGTTTAAGTTCTGATTGAGTTTACTTCTTTCTTAGACTACAAGTTTTTGAAGTTTACAAGTCAAATAGCTTCCCCCATGACAGTACTGATGGTCATGATCATGAATGTTATTATTATTATTTTTGGTTGATGATCATGAATGTTGAGCCAAAGTTTTGTTCTTTAAGGGAGATGAGCATAATGCATATATGCTTATTACTGTAAGAAAGCTAAAGATTTCATATGCAGATATAAGAAACTGCCAAAGATAGTTGTTACATAAACTGCAGGTATCTGTACTACTATAGTACTACCTGAGCACACCTGCACTAGTATCATATTTCTTCCTTACATCAACATGAAGGAATCAGGAGCTTGCGTTGGCGTTGGAGGTGGATGCGGCGCTGCTATCACCATTTGAAAGCTGATTACCAACATGTACGAATCATTTGGTGTTCCTGCTGCTAGGAGCAGAAATGAAACATTTTCATGGTGAAGTGGTGATGACAATAAGAAAACCTCAACCAAGAGTGCTTCGGATTTATGGTGTGTAATAAGACCAATGATCTATAGGTGAAACACAAGAGAATATTGGTTGATGATTAGGTGCGACCTGCAGTTCATCCAGGGCTAGCAGTATGCACCAATGCTGACTCTCCATCCAAACGGAGCGGCTCTGCTAGATTTCATTTTCGATAACAAGCAACACAATTTTGCAAGTGAAAGTGAAGCAAGACAAAAAAATTTGCTTGCGTTTAACCAAATTGAGAAATGATTCTCATATTTCTATGATTTACAGATCAGAGAGTCAGTATTACCGTGGTGAAAGCGATCATATTCACAACTGGTAAATCAATATCATGGTCTGGAGTGGATTTTGCTTGTGGAGGACTAAGACATGGGTTGGCGCTGTAGAGGAAAGGTGAGGACGGATCCAGCTCCTCTAAAGTTAGAAGGCATAAATTTACTTAAATTTCATAAAATCTTAGTCCTCATTTTATTTTGCAATTGTTAATTTATTAAATGAAAGTGCATTGAACAATTAACCATTCGAACAAGGGAGGACGAGAGACCAGTTCCTTCTGTCATATCAATTCCTCCATATAATTCCATTCTTATATTTAATTGGAAGGTGATGCATCATGCATCATGCATCATGCAGGGTTTAGATCTTTGCGTATTCCGACTATGAGACTCTAGGTATTGCTATCAATTCAATATCTGTTTAAAGATCTGATTTTGATTCCTTAGAGTTGAAACTTTGGTTCATGTTTGTTTATCAATAAGAACGATGAGGAAGAAGATTGAAATGGGCGTGCCAAAGGCATACCTACACACAGGCTCCGGTGGGCTATAACACACCCCATGTTTTGAAAAAACAACAATTTTTAGCTAAATTTTAGTTAAAAAAACTAAAATTTAAGAACCAGCCCACCTTAAATTTCCAAATTTAGCCCATATGTTATTAAACTTGGTCAATTTTTAACGTAAATTAATACGCGTTCATTAGAAAAAAAATAAAAAATACATTCTATCCCACCTCAATATGTTATTTATCTTAGTCTTTTTTTTACGTAAATTGATGCACGTTCACTAGAAAAAAATTCTAGCCCACCCCGTAATAAAATCTTGGGTCCGCCATTGGTGACAGCCGAAGAGTGTTAACGACATTAGATAACGGCAGTTGGACAAAATCTTTCTATACATTATTTGCTGATGCGTCAATCATCTATGCCTTAAAAATTAAGTGAACGATTAGGATTTTATGAAATTTATGTAAATTTATGCATCTTAATTAGAGGAGCCAGATTGGATGAGGACAAGTCACGATCGAGTAAGTGAAAATGTGAAGGGACACGTACATTGGACATGAGAAAGCATAGCATGTGAGGGGGGAGAGAGTCTTGGTCACTCTCTCACTCTGAGTGTGATAGCAGCAGTTACTGGAATTCCATCTCCCTAGTTAGGAAGAAAATGTTTGCCCAAAAACAAGACAAAAAAGGTGATGTTATTTACACATTTCGTATATAACGACCGTCAACTATGAAGCACATAGTTATTTAAATAAAATAAAATTATTTTAATTATAAAATATTTAAGTGGAATAGCAATTATCTAAATCAAAATTGATGAAAATTTATTTACAAAGAAAAAAACAAAAACAAAAAAAAAACCGGTAGAGGAAAACGGTTAAGGCGTGAGCAGTGATGCCAGCTGGATACGGTTGAACGTCGACCATGAACCACTAGAAGCAACAGCGACACGTGTCACTCATCCCAACGTGGACACCTGGCTACTGTTATTACAGCTTCCATGTAGGCCCAACCCAATCCCCACCGTTGTCAGTTGTGACTGGTAGACCTCCACTCTAACGTCTCACCTTATAAAAGAGTTTTTTTCTCTCTCTCTCTCTCTCTCTCTCAAGAAAACACTTTATAATAAAAGAAAGAATTAGGGAAATGAAAGAATAGAAAAAATGTTGTCATAACTTTTTTTATCGATGAACTGTGGCTTGGTTGGTTAAAGTGTTTGACTGATAATTTTGATGTCACAGTTCAAACCTTACTAACATATATATAAGGTGTATGAGTTATTAATAATTTTTTTTTATTATGTATGAGAAAAAAAAAGTCAGTTTTGTGATTACTGTGAGAACAAATTTTATTGTGAGAAAAAAAAGACAAATTTGTGATTACTTTTGAGATCCAAATGCGTTATTTGTACTAATAAAAGTCTGTAAGAGTGTTGATGATTATTTGAAGAACGATGAATGCTCATATTGTTATGTATTACTATTCGTATTCACTTATCAATTTCACTAAAGAAACCATGTCCAATTACTCTTAAATGGATAAGTAACCAATAAAAAATAAAACAACTTAACTTAAAATAAAATCATGGTTATAGTCAGTTATAGTCATATGAACGTGAACACGACTGTTTTACTTGCTTCGTCTGTCACACCCCAATTTTCGAAAGGAAATTTTTAAAAATTTTGGCATGATATAACCTAAAATATTAATATCCCAAAACTTGTTTCAACATAAATCAAGGAAAATAAACTCAATGCGTAATGTAAATTTACACACAACACCAAATTGAGTTAAATTACAATTCCTTGTTTACATAACTTGAGAACAAGAAAAAGAAAGTCTCACATGAGTTTAATAAATCCTATCCCAGTGTATATAAAAAGAATATACAATGAACATCCAAAACCCGACAAAAAAACCCTGCCACTAAGCCTCCACCTCAACCCTGCTGATCCTCACCTGCAGGTCTAACCCCTACACCAAGAATAGTGCACCGGGTTGTAAACAACAAACCCGGTAAGCTAAAAAGCTCGTATGAGTAAACTCAAAAACAACACAACATTTAATCACATCCAATATTCACAAGAGAGATTGGATCAAAAATTAAAAACTACACATCTAACACATTACCCAAGAAATGTACTCATGAGTCCCAGATATTTAAATAAATACCCCTCATGACCTACAACAACACTATGTGTATCCATGGGTCCCAGATACCATACAGTATCTCCCATGA
Source organism: Fragaria vesca subsp. vesca (assembly GCF_000184155.1). Taxonomy (NCBI): domain Eukaryota; kingdom Viridiplantae; phylum Streptophyta; class Magnoliopsida; order Rosales; family Rosaceae; genus Fragaria; species Fragaria vesca. Next base: position 7,626,215 of record NC_020491.1, read on the forward strand.
CCTACACTGACAGACGGACTAGAGTTCTATTCCTAACCGCAACCAATCGCCCAGCTAAAGGCTTGGAACCCAGTTTGACTGTCTAATATCAAACATAAAAATGATAAATAGCAACTTAACCGCAACCAATCACCCAATTAAGGACTTGAAACCCGGTTTGGCTATTTATCAAAAAAATCAGAATATCACAACATTAACCTCAACAACACAATATCACATCATTAATTCTATTCTTTCACATGGAAATATTTACCTGAACAAAATATAGATATTCCACAAGAATAATCTATAAAAAATCAATAAACTCATGATCACGTGAATCTCAAAATAGCACATAAAGGAAACTTGTTTTACCTTACCTTTGAGCCGTTGGCGATCAAGCTCATATATTTTTAAAAACAATTAAAAGCATAATATTAAATCTAACATCATCATCACATGACCATAATTAAATTTGGTTCAAAAGTGAACCTTGGTGAGATTTACTCACTTAGAAATTCCGCTGCAAAACCCCCAACACAATGAATGCAAGCAAATCACAAAATCACAAATCACCTAAAATCACACAAATAAATCCTTAGTAATAAAATACTATAGGTTATCACAATACCCCTTAACTAACCCTTAGTTCAAGGGAGGACAACTTTTCAAGGTCGTCGAACTTAGAGACCCAAAATGGCTGCCTCTAATCCTCAAATCCTAACTCAACCCTCAACCAAACCTAATAACAAACTTAAAATCCTATCATACGAACAAAGCTCACAACTTAGGAATTCTACATCTCAATAAGCTCACCACAACAAGAGCTAGCCAAAACAAAGCAACCTAAGCCACAATCCTACCGGATGCGCTGCCACGCGCCGCCACAGGCGGCGGCGAGTGGGCCCCACGCGGCTCCATGGACTTCCGAATTAGAGAAAACTCTCAACAGCAAAGTTGAAGCTTGCAGCAAGGGGAGCAACTTTCATACCTGAGGCTTCAACCAATTTTGGCGGGAACCAGCCGGAAACTGCCCCGAAAGGTAACCAGCAAATCACACTACAAAATCTATTAAAACCGGCCTCAAAACCTCAAAAACTTGCTTCAACTATGCCTAGACACTACTAGGAGGAAAAGGGGATCAAGACTCACCTAAACTTGGCCGGAAACGGTGTCGAAATCGCCGGTTTTCCGGCGGGACAGCAGCAGCTCCGCCGCTTCGTGGCGGCTTCCAGGCGGCGGGACTGCTCCAGAAATGGAGAGGGCTGCTGTGGGAGTCGAATGGGACCGGTGGCGTCCGGTTTGGTGGCCGGATGAGGGAGAACTCGGCCGGAGAAAGTGAGAGTTCAGGGGAAGCTCGGGAGAGGAAGAGAGAGAAGAGAGAGAAGAGAGAAAAGAAAGAAAAGAAAGGGAAGAGAGAAAACAGAGGCTGCATCCCACACACATTTTTCTACTTATACTCTTTTCAAACCCGGAAACAAACTTCCTCTGAACATAACTTCTTCATACGACATCCGTTTCAAGCGTGCCGCATGTCTACGAACTCGTATCGACAAACTCTACAACTTTCATGAAGGAAGTTTTCGAAGATAACTTACGAAACATAAAGTCAACTTTTGGCCTCTCAAAAGTCAAAGCACTTTAAATAAACTCCCGAAACTTCAACTTCACATAACCCCAAGAATTTCCATAAATAATCCTTCATTAAATAAGGGAATAATACAAGGAAAATTGATATGAAAATCTAGGATATTACATCGTCGTTGTCAAAATAGTTGAATATAATATCCTTTTCTTTTTTTTGAATGAATGACATCAAGGGCTATGTTAGATGAAATCTAAAAAATACATGAGCAAATGTAAACACATCGAAATAAAAAAATAATCGATAACAATGCACAAACGCATCTAAAGTAGAAAATAATAAGTAATAACAAGATGCACGGATTTTCAACAAAAAAAAAGATGCATAAACGATCTAGAATGAGAAGTAATCATGTTATATAATGTCATAAGACATCGTTGCGCTGCATATGTCACGAAAGCAATGTAAAGATAATGATAAAGTGATACGAACACTTAAGAGTTCGAATGTGACCGTGAGTGCAAGCAACTCAAAAATTAGCAAACTAACTCTTAAAAACACAAACTCAAATTTAAAGAACATTTTTTTCTCTAACTAACAAATGAATATGATTTTTTTACAAGGTCAGGACGACAACTATACAACCGGTAAGAGCCCGAACAACATTTTAGATGACAAAATCATAGAGATTCATGAGCACCGTTTCGTTTGATAACTGATCAGTCATCAATAAGTCACAATCGTTTCACGCTATTTATATGCACCAAAAATATCATCCTCTTCCAAAAAAAAAAATTTTCTCTGAAATTTAAACAAAAAATAATAATATAAGTCTCCGGATCAAAAAAGAAAATTATAAAATGAAATTCCGAAATCCGCCAAAGAAGGAGTGAGAGAGAGAAACAAGGACATGGAGAAATAGCTGGATTTCTGAAACGACGACGCAAGAGAGAAGAAGAAGAAGCAGCCAGCTCCCACCACCCCCAAACTTTTTAAATTTCCATAACTACCCACTCACTCCTCCACTCCCCACTCTCACTTCCCTCTACCCTTTTCGTCCAATTCCTCCTCCAATGGAGTCCACGGCGGAGTCGGTGGACCAAGTGGTGGCGGAGATTATGCGAATCCACAGATCCCTTCCGCCGCGTCCCGCCATCGACGAGGTGGAGGCCGCCAAGGCGCTGATTCAAAATGTGGACAAGGAGGACCAAGCCAGGCTTGACGCCATTGCTAAACAGACCAAGAGCCACAACGTCTCCGAAGAGCTCTTCATGGTTCTGCAGGAGATGCAGAAGAACCTCGTCTACTTCAACAGCCGCGAGCAGAAGCAGGAGGCCTTGAAGCTTCTCGATCTTGAACATCTCCACCAGTTGTTCGACGATTATATCCAACGCGCCTCCACCTGCGTCTCTTCTTCTTCTTCGGCTCCCTCGTCTTCTTCGGCCAGACCTCCGCCGTTGGATTCCGCCGCGGCTTACGTGTACCGGTCCGACCGAGAAGTCGGCAAGGCTAAGGCTATGGTCAGCAGAGACGACAGTTACGTGGTCAGCAAGGCCAAGAAGAGCTTCTACGCCGACGCGATTGGGCCTGGGCCGGCGGTTCCCTCCACGCCGCAGATTGCCGACTCGTCACTCAAGTCCGGCCTCGCTCTTGCTTCATCTGGAGGTGTGTATCTAATTTAGCTAATTTGATTTTCTTGTTTCGATTTGATTTATGTGCTGTGGTTAATTAGACAATTTGGATTTGATTTATGTGTTAATTAGACAATGTGTTTGGATTATAGGTCAAGAGGGTGAGAAATTGAGTCTGATTAAGCTAGCGAGTCTAATCGAAGTCTTGGCAAAGAAAGGGACTAAGGTGGTTAATCTTCAAGGCAAGTTGAATGACCAAATTGAGTGGCTGCCTGATTCGATAGGAAAGCTTTCGAGTTTGCTCACTCTCGATTTGTCAGAGAATCGGCTTTTGGTCCTGCCATCCACCATTGGGGGGCTTTCCTCCTTGACCAAGTTGGATTTGCATTCCAACAGGCTCACTGAGTTACCGGATACTATTGGAGATCTTCTTAGCCTTGTCCATCTTGACCTCAGGGCGAACAATTTGGCGTCCCTTCCGGCTTCATTTGGCCGATTGATGCGTCTTGAAGAGCTGGACTTGAGCTCTAATAGGCTCGCATTGCTTCCTGACACGATTGGGTCGCTTGCTAGTCTCAAGATTTTGAATGTCGAGACCAATGAGATTGATGAGATTCCGCACAGCATTGGTCATTGCACGAACCTTAGAGAGCTCCATGCTGATTATAACAAGCTTAAGGCACTTCCGGAAGCCGTGGGAAAGATTGAGACCCTGGAGATTTTGTCGGTGCGTTACAATAACATCAAGCAGTTGCCCACGACCATGTCATCTCTAATAAGATTGAGAGAACTGGATGTGAGTTTCAATGAGCTTGAGTCAGTGCCTGAGAGCTTATGTTTTGCCACCTCGCTGGTCAAGATGAACATAGGAAACAATTTTGCTGATATGCGCTCGCTACCAAGGTCCATTGGGAACTTTGAGATGCTTGAAGAGTTGGATATAAGCAATAATCAGATACGGGTTCTCCCTGACTCTTTCAGGATGCTCACACGACTACGTGTTCTACGTGTAGAGGAAAACCCTCTTGAAGTGCCTCCTAGACATATAGCTGACAAGGGAGCGCAAGTAAGTTTCCTAAAATGTATTTACTTTCTTTCATCAGATAGGTCCTGTAGCTTTTATCTTGAGACTAATCATGCTTTCTTTGTGCAACATCCTAGGCTGTTGTTCAATACATGGCAGAGCTTGTCGAGAAAAGAGAAGTTAAAGTACAACCGGCTAAGCAGAAAAAGAGTTGGGCTCAAATATGCTTCTTCTCAAGGTCAAACAAAAGGAAGCGCAATGATGCAGATTATGTGAAAGCCTGATTGATTACTGAGTTGCTGACAAGAGACATGACTCAATCAAGTAAGCAGTCGAATCAATGCTTTTCTAATTATCTTATGTGCTGAAAAATTATTATTCATACATTTATACCTAGCAGGTGATAACCATGATTGGTATCACTTCAACACTGTTGTGCTTGTACCATGCCATCCTCTCTTTAGGACATAGTTTTACTGGCTTGTGAGCCTGTATGGTTAAAGTTGTGATAACTGTTTCTGCTAGTTTGATGAAGTTGTGGTAACATTCCTCTCTATTGATACGTGTTTTCGTTACTGTTTTTCTAACAGGGATACCAGGCTGCCGGCTGTTAGCAGGCTAGATGATTTCAGAAGCTATGACCAACCCTCCTCATCTCATATGGTTTGGGTGGGTTTCACAAATTGCTCCAACAACTCTTGCATACCAAACTGTATATCGTTCTTTCCCCTGTCATTGTTACATTTTTGTTTATCCATCTGTTTTTCAATTGTCCTTCGAGTCAAATGAGGTGTACAATTCAGCCGGCATATAGGAGAAAAGGAAATACGTTGTACTTTGTATATCACCTCCCTTGTTCATGATAAAATCTCATTGTATCCCCTTTCTACCACTTGTAATAGAATTTGTTTCCGTTGAAATAGAATCTAGAATCTTATTTTCCACTTCTTCGATGTAGTTCTGGTAAATATTTATAGAGTTGACTTTGACAATATGGTGAAGGGATCTCTTATCCAAGCTTCCAAACTTAGACCTTAGAATATCCCCTACAGTACTGCTTCTGAAATTCTAGGTGGATTTCTGATTCTTTATGGCTAGTTGGCTTAAACTATCACTGCTATCAGATGCTTCATTTACTGTCTTAACTGTACTGGTTAAGCAGTCCGAGATCAGCACCATCACACATTATCTTACCCGATACCAGTCTTTCATTAGAAACTCCAACAGCTTCCTTATTTGCTCTGATCGAGTATCACAACCTTATCTGTGAACGACTCTGAATCTAGTTCAACAAGAATAGCTAAGAGTATGGAACTGTGCTTATTGTCCAAGTGCTTTTACAAGAATCACATGGGAGTCTCAATCCGTTTAGATGGGTACACTCAACAAACTATATCTCAAGACTTTTTGGGTATGTTATCACAGTCATTTTTTGCTGTTATTGTTAGACAGAAACAAAACCCCTAGAGTAACAAGGAGTAATAAACCCTACAAAAGAAGAAAAGGCAATCCAATACTAACTATAAAATAGCATACCCCATCAAGGCCATCACATGCAATTCCTCACTCACTTCTTTACAGCTCACCCAATTAGGTAGGAAAATTTGAGAACCCAGTTTCTAGGAAGGTCGATTATATGAGACCTACCAGCATGGAAAAGACCGGTGGTGGACCGGCGGCGGTGGTGGCCCAATAGATTTCTCAGGTGGGTGGTTGGCATTTTGGCAAGGCTAATAGAATCTGGCATTTGTCAAATTAGAAAGAGGACGAGGTGGTGGTGGCTCTGGTGCATGTTACACAACAGACTCTTGTTGGCTTTGTTGAGAAATAGGGAACAACAGCTCTGAAATAGGGAACAACAGCTCTACAATGCAATATCCTGCACCCAACCTAAGCATGAGCCAACGACCAAAGGGGTTCAAGCCTGTTTAATTCGATTTTAGAAGGGGTTTTTGGCTTAGCTCTCTGCCCATGTGAAGCAGCTGTGGCCAATTCATAGAAAATCTTATCAAAGGGGGATAGGAAAAACATATAATTGATGTCTAAGATCTGTTGGAACTTGGAACCAAGAGACCCTTCTCAGATATTGCTTCAACTTCACATAATGTGAAAGTTAAAATTCACAACTTCTATATCTAAGGTATACATCATTTCTTTCACATCTACTGATGTGTTGCTAGGATCACAAGAAGATTGTGAAACTTTTCTAAAGACCAAGAGGTTTATCTCTAGAATAATCTCATTGCCGACATTAGGACGGGCACTTTGAGAATGAGGTTGTCTATGTCTTTTTCCTTTGTTATCTATTCATCGTCTTACGTTATCGATATCATAATATAGATGCGAAATTATACAGAAGAGTTTCAGTAACTTAAAATTCCTATGGCTGCTGATTGCCATCCTTGGGTAGCTTTAATATGTTTCAGTGATTTTTAATATGTTTGGGGTGGCTTTTTCTTCATCTGAGAAAATGTGTGTAAAATCCACAACCAAACTGTAGTTGCTATCGTGGCTACTCTATACTTGTGGGATTTCTGTTTCATTTGTTTGGTAACCGTCAACATTGTGTGCACAAGATTAATTAAAGAAACAAATATCTACGAGATCTTCTATCTGATAGCTACATTCTTTAATAATCCAATCCAGTATACTAACATAGTAACATCATAGCATAATGCTTTGCCATGAACTTAAAACAAAGAATCTAATCTCCTTCTTCTAGTTCAGAAATCAAGACACATATCATAACCAATATTAAAATCAAATGAAGATCGATACTACACACGATAAAAAGGTAAATTAAACAAAACCAAATAAGTTATCATCGATCGATATTGAATACGAATATGAAATTAAAAATGACTAAAGAAACTAGGCGACTAACAGACTAGATAAGTTCATGTCAATCATAAGCAACTTAATTACCGGATCAAAGCTAGATTCCGTGAAACAGAACAAAAGCAAGATAGTTGAAAGTTGATTAACAAGTAAAGATGGCTCTAATTTCATAGCCAGATACTTTGTTGGGTTCCTACCTGTAGCTTACACAGCTCTTTAATTTGTTTGGGCCACACTCTGTTCTTGGGCTTTCCCACGTTTTCTGTACTTCCTACGTTTCCCCATTTGGACCCCTACAGTATGATTCTGCAAACCAGTACTTTCGTCTGGGCCTCCTCCTAGTATTAAAAAAATATATATTAAATCTCAATTTGATCATAATGAAGTGTGGTATTTCACTACAAACTCTACACTATAGCAATTCTTAAAAGGGAAAAGAGCATGTACAATTATGTCGGAAGGATACAAGAATGAAGAGTGGTTCAAATCCAATCCAACTATTGCTAGAGGTAGGTGTGTGCCACAACAAAAATTAAGGAACAAACTCATTGATGAAGGATCACTGAAAGAGAAATCATTTGTGCTTATAATGTAACAGATGTATACCAAAAAGCTCAAGTGGTGAAATGAGATGGAGAATTTGGATGAGATAAAGCTCAGAAGTTCAAACCCCTAACAAAAGAAAAACTAATAGATCTATATTTCACATGACAGGTGCATCATTCAACTCGAATGTCACCACGTGTTTAATTGTTTTTCAGATCAAGATCATAACGTTTAATATACAAAAAGCTCAACGGTTATGTGAGTTATATAAACACGTGAGATATTTAAATAAAATAAAGCATTATCACCAATTAAGGTGTTTCACTATATCCACAGTGATTTTTTCATAAGTAAATTAAACCTTCATGGCAAGATCTGAAATTGGACCAAAGAATTAAGGAGATTAATTCATCAGTTCATGGCATAAAATCTATATATATGTATATATACCATCTCCATCACACTTAACAATGGTCAATGAATATGGTTAGAGAAAACCATTTAGTCACAACGGAAATTAAGGTACTTGGCACCATATATAGATCGTTTCTAATTAGAGGTGGAGCATTCACCATAAGCATCTTGCTCATATGCTGCAGAGTTCTGAAGACGACGGAAGTACTTCTGGGCATGACTTGCTACTTGGGTTGGGTTCCTTGACACTACACAATGTCTTGATATGCTCTTCCAATCCCCCTTGCCATATTTCTCCAAGCCTTGAAGGAACAACCTGTTTAATTTATGTCAAAACAATTTGAGTACATTATCATTTGCTTATATATAATCGTAAACAAATAACTAAAATAATTTTATTTTGATCTGGAAAATAATCCAACAGTGTATAGGTACACTTACTTATGTTCTTCTTCAGACCATACCAAACCTCTCCTTCTAGGCTGAGACCTAGGAGGATTTGATTTCACCTCAGTTGGAGTAGTCTTGTAGTTGGGTATCGGTATCATACCCGTCTCAATCTTCTCAATGTCTTCAACCAAATCATCAAAGTGTTTTTTGATCTCCCATAGAGTTTTCCCCGGAACCCTAGCATGTATGGTCTCTAACAAGTCCGGGGCACCAAGATCATCAAACTCTGCGAGTGCATCCTCAAACCTCTTGTTCTCTTCGAAAGTCCACTGATCATCACCATGATCTTCTGCAAGCTGGGGCGGCGATTTGAATAAAGCTGAGGAGGATGAAGAAGAAGAAGGGAAAGGTGGAGAAGGAGGCGCAGTAGGTAAGTATGAGAGCTGGTCCATCTTGTTCACACGATGAAAAAAGAGAAAGAAAGTTAGAATTTCCAAATTGGCTCAGTTAATGTACATCCCCATATACTTGGTACTTATACAGGTTGTGTTCTTTCTTGGAAGCTTGATTCTTCTATATATGCGTTGGAAGCATGACAACAGAGTTACCATAAACGTTGTCCATCTTATAGGGTAATGAATTTACTGCAATGATGTGGCCAACGTTAAGTTTATGATAATTCCAACTCAGAAAATATTATTTAAGTTGAAAGTTATCCATAATGTATGTTTTTTAAGAAAGTAATCCTCTATATTGTTTATTTTTTTGGAAAGTAATTATCTATATTGTTAAATATTTATCTTAATCCTAGCCTCTATATGGAAATCTCCCTGATAATTTTGGATATTCCCTTACATTATGAATCTGATAAGACCGACTCTCATAACTAGAGGACTAATTATCTCACCAAATTAACTGCTGTAATGTTGTATGAAACTTCGTGTGTTATTACAACATTTCCAAAAACTAATTGTCCTCTTTTTTGGTTCTTTTGTTTTCATGATTTGTGTTTGATTCCTTTGTGGTTTTTGTGAAATTAAACTTTCAGTGTCCGATATTGCAATTTGCAAAAGATGTAAGAAAAACCATCAAATTATTTCACTAGGATATAGTTCTGTGACTACAGTTCATATAAACAATCAACAAGGACAGTTGTCTAATATATCAGCCAAGAGTGAGTTCCAGGTTAATTTCATTCTCAGCATCAGCCTCACCATCCCCATGATCACCCCTACCGGATGATGAACAACTACTTTCTCCTTCAGCAGGAGGTAATAGAACCGGTCCTTCCGCCGGAAACCGACTAAACATATATGGTGGTTTCCTCCATGAACTCAGCAACAAGACAGTATCCGGTACAGAGACGGACACGGGTACAGCAGATGGGGCCGGAAAGACAGGTATGGACACAAAACTCGGTGCCGAAACCGTCACCAGCTGCTGCCCCGGTGCCGACTCTGGTCCCCTCAAGAGCACTGGACCTCCTGAGGATTGATGCACCATATTGTTTGACCTAGGGTTACGAAGTCCTCCCAACCCCTTACTGATCAGCCTCCTCAGGTGCCTTGATGCTGGGTTTTTTGCGCGAGGAGCAACATTGACCATGATATCGTTATTATCTGAGGGACCAACTGATGATGGGTCTTTCTGGATGTAGCGAGTGGCCCGTGTGGCTGTGGAACGAACTCGCATGAAATAATCTTCAGCATATTTACGTACTTGCTCACGAGACTTGGTCTTCACAAACCAGATTGCTATTCCAGTCCAGTTCCCCATGCCACACTTCGAAACCCCTTCTACGAATTGACTGAAAAAAATGGCATGCATACCCAATTAGACACTCAAATTTTTGTGACCCTAAATTGTTGATAAAACAGACCAAATAAAAAGAAAAGAAAATAGAGAACAAGAAAATTCAGAAGCAAAATGAAGCATTACTCGTGTTCTTTCTGTGTCCACAAAGCATCCGAAACGGGGAGAGACTGACCACCCTGCCGCATGGTTTGGGTTCCTGCAGAGTACCTATGGACGTTGTTATGGTAACGGAGTCGGCTTGGGCAGGCTGTTGCCGGTGTTGGTCGTACGGCCAAGCTTTGTTGCTTCACCTGATTGGTCCTTATGAACCCTTTGTAGCAATAGTTAGATCTAGGGCGTCCGGCGCGACAACGAGGTGGGTAATTTGGCATAGCAGCAGCAGCAGAAGAAGCTGTTGATGACGAAGATGGGTTGTTTGGATGGTGGGGATGAGTAGGGCTGGACGGGGGAGAGTCTACGGTGAGGTCGATGATTTCAGGGGCCATTTTTGGGTGATGAAAACGATGATTTGAGGGAAGGGAAAGTAGAGAGGGCAGTGGAGCTGACTGCTGAGGAGGATGGATTTGCAGGCGTGCTCTTCAGCATGAGTGTGGCTCTTCTTAAAATCACTGCTGCAACCAAGTTACCAAATTAGCCTTCGAGAAATAATGTTTTGAAAAAGATTACAGTTACAGTCTGTCATCAAAATGACTATATTGCCTGTGTAGTCCAGAATGACCTAGATAACACTAGTTACTAATTTCATAAACCTTGAGTGAAGGAACAATTGTAGATTTGTAGATATTAACTCGCTCATATTAAATTTGGCGTGTATAAATCACTCCAATTATCACTAGCTAGTATCCTAATTGTTCGTGCGTGTTGTAATCATATATTTCTTAAGTCATTGAATTCATATTCGATCGCATTCCTCTGGTACACGTGTTGTTTCAACTAAAAGTTCGTTAAATTGAATATACAAATCAATGCAACATAAAAAGGACAACACAAAATAATGAGTTCGAAAAAAGAACGCATGAGAGTTTGATTCCTAATAAGTTCGATCAATCCAAACTGAGAACTTTGTGCAACTACTTATCGGCAAAATCTCATTGATCAAGTACAATACATATCGTCATTTTCACTTGCAGAATTTACATGTTATGAAGTGTAGCATATCATGTTTTCGACAATAAAGTGAATAAAAAGAGCAAAATGATGAACAAACTTCAAAAAATGATATATACTAGTACTCTAGTAGTAAATGATGTAACTATTCATAACAGTAAAAATGCATTAAACTAGCTAGAGAGGCCAGAGGGGTAGAGTTGTAAACTAAGTACTCGATATATTTGAGGAGATGATGAGAAATTAGGGAGTGGAGAAGGAATCTTTATCCTAACACAGGAAGCAACAAAAGTAAATGAAACACATAAGTAACGCTTTCTTCATATATTTCAAAAAATTTCAATGTAACATATGGTAGGTTATCTGTTAAGCAAAAGGCCAAATCTAGATAGATTAAATGTGAGTCTACTTTCTAAATTGTCATATAGACGTGTGTAACGCATGCATTCGTTTTACCAAGCAAAGTCATACACTTTTGTGTTTCTATATAAACCATGCATATATGAATATATGATATTTCATGTGAGCCTCGACTCTCAAGCGACCGTTTCGGTCAAAAATAAATATTTGAAAGAACCTGGAAATTAAATATTTGAAATTCGAGTTGAACAAACAAGAACAGTATAAAATAAATTCGAATTCAGTTATAAATTCCCATATATATTATAGGATTTAGTACCTAATACATGTATGTTCTGGATCTTAAAGATTAACAAATGAAAGAAGTATTCGAAAACGTTGATAATATCACCTAACAATTCATCGAAGTTCTTAGTCAGTGACAACAATATTGTTCTCAGAAACCCTGCTGGTGTTTAGCTAATTAGTTGATTCATGCTTAGAGGTAGGGATCCAAAATTGTAGCATTTTAAACACAGACTGAAGAAGCTCGAAAAGAACTTGAATTGGGGCACTTTTATTTGTTTGTCATGAATATTAGTCTCGATCGTTGGATATGTAAATCTTGTTAATTTGTTTAACGATGAAACAGAATTAAAACTTGAAAAGTTCATTAATCAAGGATAGAGTTTACAGTAGCTACATCAGCTACATCGCGCAAACACAAGGACTAATGTTTGATTACAATTGAAAAGACCAACCATACAAAATCAAACAAATTAAAAATAAACAACCACATAGAATAGTTATTCTGCAACTCAGCAAGGACATTATCAGAGTGACATGTCCAAGTTAACTCCATCTTCGTCACCATGGTGGTGATGATGAATGGCATTAGCTCTTGCCAATGTCGACCAGTCCATATCTCCAGGTTTTTTTGGACGACAGTCGTCCCTGAAAACGCTGAGATCCACATCGCTCTCATCCTTGCCAACCCTTGATGACGAGCTACCTCTTTCACTCGTCATGGGAAAAAAAGGTGTCTCTACAGGGAATAGCCTCAATGTCTCTACAGGTATCTTCCACTCTGAGTTAGCAGTCAACACAAGAGGAGCATGGACTGTATGAGCTGACATCAAAGGTGTCGCAAGAGGTGAAAACACAGGCGGAGCTGACACCGGAGGATTCGACACTGGACTACTGACTGCAGGAGCTGATGAGGTAAGAGGAGCCGTTGCACGAGAAGCCGGCACAAGGGCAGATTGTTTTTGCTTCGCCCATTCTAATAGCATTTTCAGGTTCTCTGACTTCAGCGAGGCTCCTGTATTATCTGCAGGAGTCGACGTACATTTTACTTGCTTTTCCGTTTCTAAGAATCTGCAAATTGATGTAATGTATTAAAGAAGCTCATATGTGTATACATCACTTGCATACAGTAATTAAAATCATATGTAAGCTGAGAAATAGAAACCCTTCATAACGTTATGTCAAAGTTAGACGAGGCTTAAATTAATTTCAAGAATTTGCAAATCATCATGACAATAAAGATTCATTTAGACGAATTCATGCAAGTGACAAAAATGAAATCAATTTATCTTCTGCGAATTAAACTGTTTAGTTTCAGATTAAACACCTTGAAAACAACTAAACAATAATTTGGTCACAAAGTGAACAAATGTCTCTCCCAAATCTGCTTACACAACAAATTAATGTTGATAGTAATTAGTATCAACTGACTTCATACAGAAATTTTAACACAATGAAATCTATAACTCCATCAACTAAAATAATTTTAATTTAAAAGTCATTGTTTGGTTATATTTATTTAAAACTTGGAATGTCTATAAACATATTGAAATACGTATGACTTTGAAATTTTAAAAATGAAAAATGAAATATTGTCTCGGAAGCTAATTAATAAAGAAAGAAATTACTAAAAAAAATTTAAAAATAAAACCTATTATATATGGTGAAAATGGATGTGAGAAATTCAGAGAATCAATTCATTAATTTTTCTTTATAGAGAGATTCATCTGATTATTTTTTTTTTTTTTTTGTAAAGGAAGAGAAATTCATATAATTTATGTCCATAAGGAACACTAAATCATGTCTATAATTTATGAATTTCTCATTTACATGTCTATCGATCTTTCAGTCCTAGCCTGCATCCAAACACACTATAAACCATGGTGCAAGTATATGCTCTAAAACTCTAATAATTAAATCAAAACAAGAAAAACAAAAGTTTGTTGAATAAAAACCATTACTTATGATGTTCTGCCTCAGTCAACTGAACCTTGGACAAAGAACATGTCCGTTGTAGTCGATTACAGTCGAACATGGATTGTGTTCCCGACCTGGTGATATCATTTTCAGACGAGCTTCGTCTCACGAGGCGAATTTGAGGCGGTCTTGATTGTTTGGGAAGAGGTTCACTAGAGGTTCTCAACCTTTTGGGAAGAGGCTTAGGTTGTTCATCATGTTGTTCTAGATTGCGCCAAGGTCGATGTTCGTTTTGTGTCACAGCTGCTGGAGCAGAGTAAGAAGAACCAACTAGTGGTCGGACAGTGGAGGTTGGGGTCCTCGGGCTTGCCGGAGGAGAGTCATCGGTAAGATCAACGATTTGAGGGGCCATTTCAAGGGCAAAGAGAGGTGAGTTGTAGGGAGGAAGAATGGTAACTTTGGAGGCTGGTTTTTAGGTAAGCTCAGTCAAGTGTGGTCTTCCACATGAGCTGCACCTATAGTTATATAAGGTTATGACCATGCCAGGAATTTACAGAAGAACCCATCAGATAGAAGATTCTCGGGTCCCCACCAAAATTGGATGAGTTTTTAACACTTTCGGACAAAATTACTAAAACACCTCTCATATAATGACCAGAAAGGGCAAAAACCATACATAATTTCCCTAGTCATCGAGCTAGCCGTTCTATGAACCAGCTAGATAAATCAAATCACACTATAAATAGGGAAAATGGAAGTGATAGAAGTAAATGAATCTTGTAGTGAGTTAAAATATACTACGCATTGCTATTAGTAAGCCGACCAATCATAAAACATTTTATAAGATTTTGATGATTTAACATTACATATATATAGTAACCCTAGATCGATCTAACTCTGTTTGTTTTATGACGTTTAGATCGATGTTTTAATAGAAAAAATTACGTGTCAGCTTCAGGTCATTGTTCTAAATTAAGCATTGAAATATATGTTAAACATAAATTAAGCATTGAAATACATGTTAAACATGTGATGCTTGATCATTGATTAACTTAACAGTTGAAAGTTAGTTAACGACAAAGTAATAATCACGATCTTGAAGAATAATACACAAAAGCTCAATGGTGGACGTATTCAAAACGACAATATTATGTAACGCTCCAATGTATTAATGTAACAAAATCTTGTAGCTCTGATGAAGTAACAGTATCTTCGATCACCCATTTTTACATTCCGTACAAATTCCTGATTGTGGGGCAATGGAATATGGAACCAAACTTAAGTGAAAATGCCAAGTAGTGAAAGAATAACAAGAATAAAATCATACCATGTGTATTGATATATAATAAAACATCATATAGTATGTAGACACCAAATAACACAAGAATGGCAAGGGTATATGGGGAAGAAAAGGATAAAGTGGTAAAAGAAATATGATGTGCATTTGAAATTTAAAATATTACTGAATTGAAAATTTGAAATTGATGAGGTGACTCATATATATGAGTAACGCCTTCTTCTTTTCCATAAACGAATCAAGACCATTGTGAACAAATATAAGTCAAAGAGAAAATCCTCGGTAGGCACAAAAATGCCTAATATGGATTATATATGATATTAATTTTCATTTACTAATTAATTTGCAACAAATGTAAGGTTTAGATTTCTAACCATGCATGTTTGTCATGTGATCCCTCCTCTTGATTTTATCGACCGAGCTGGCATCCATGCATGAACTATCCATATATGCGTTATGCAAATTAAAATTGTCAGAGTTTCTTGTATATACAATGCAATTTAAGCCAATAATTATTTGTGAGGACAACTATGTGTATATTGCTGTTAGGCATTCTTATCTGGCCGGAATTATCAAGCTGCTTCATACTCATATGTGACACAAATTTTATGGTTAGAAGGAAGAACGTATATATTGACAGGCTCGGATTAATCCCTCCCAACTGGTAGATAGCATCGTACGTGGTTACTTTATACGTTTTACGTATAAGTTAAGATTCTAGTTTTTAGGATTCTAATTAAGAGATAACTCGCATACATATGTCGAGCCATTCACAAGGTGGATTTTTGTGTTTTCTGTCAACATATAGTTATCGGTCATTCTGGATTTAATTTTGAAATTTTATTAGCCACTATATATTTTAGTAAAATATTTAACAAAATCTAAAACAAAAATTTTCTTCTTCAAATTAAATAAAACATCATATTGGACTCTGAAGCCATATTCGTCATTAAGTTCGAAACCAATTAATTGGGTGCACTGTCCATTAACTCGTACAGGGTTCTTGTTCATTTGAAGCTGATGAGAACTTACCAATAGGGAAAACACTGCTATATAAGATGTAAACTGTATATTCATATAGGAATGATAAAGAAAAATCCATCAACGAAAATATAAGGGTGTTGCTAAATGTACTCAATAAACTTCTAAGTATACCCAGCAAGTATTTTTATTTTTTAAATATATCAAATTAATCCACCTCATTCCCAAACTGCCTTTATCTTGCACCCAGCAAAACATACGAATCGATGAAAACTTCCCACCACCATGTTTATCCTCTTTGTTGATTTCTGCATTTCAAGACTGAGTCTTCAAAAATTAGTTGGTGATTACTGAAAACTTGGTTGGTGTCCACGCCCTTGTTATCATGGCAAACGAAGCACAAGCTAGATGAGTTGCAATCCCCCTAAAGAAAACTTAATTGACGTGCATATTGGTCCCTTTCTCAATCCTGTCTCTCCCTAGCCTCTTTGATCAAACTGAGATTTGAATCTTAATTTCAACGTGTATATACCATTAACACCAAGACCAAGAACTCATACAAGTCCGAATGAACACACCTTCAAACCCAGAAGCAAAAAACAAACACCATCAATGTAAATTTTGTCCTCCACACCTTGAAACCCTGGTCGCCTCGTCTCTCTCGGATGGAAAATTCTCCATAAAGCCTACTTCATAAAGACCAGGGGCGGAGCCAGGATTTCAATATTACGGGGGTCCATATATAAAACAAGAGGTTACAAAGGATAGTATGTAATTTTTAGTAAAAAATACATATCTTATTAATTTTTATAAAATAAACCAATCAAATAGATTAAACATCAATGATGATAATTAACATAATATTCTAAATTTAAGCAACATCTGATACATCTCTTTCCATAAATTAGGTGTAGTTATTATATATGAAGTGCTATTAGTTCAAAGTATTATGCCTTAATTGTTGATTTAATTGATTGGGGGGGGGGGGGGTGGGGTGGGTGGGGTGGAACACAAATAACACAAGATATCATCAGTTCCGCCCCTTACCAAGACACAAACCAATTTTCATCGATATATTTTTGCTGGGTGTAAGATAAGGGCAGTTTGGGAACAAGGTTGTTTTATTTGATATATTTAAAAGATAAAAAAATTTGCCAGATCTACTTAGAAGTTTGCTGAGTACATTTAGCAGCACCTAAATACCCAAATATAATTCAAATCATAAGAAGAAAACATGCATAAATTCATATTTAAAATGATATATAGTTTTTGATAGACTGAAATTAACAAAGGACGTCTGATGTTTGCCAGACCTCAACCCATCGACAATGACCAACTAAATCATAGGACAACTTAGAAGCAAACCTAAAAGAAAATGAAACGACACAGATGCACTAAAACCATAACCAAATAGCGGAGGCCGGAGGGACTCATGGAGCCGTACGTAGCACCAACAGGTATACTGAGACAGTCAGATCAACGGATGTTGATATCGACGACGTCGTTCTACTCAACTGTAGGATCTCGGAATTTCCCAAGGTCTGGAACCCGCTGCGCAGCTGCTGATGATGAGGTGCCCTCATCTTGTGCAACTCGCCGGAAAGTCGGCTCGGCAGGGAAGAGATTAAGGGTATGAATCGGCCGGTTGGCAACCAGAACACCATTGGGGGACATAATTTTCTCGGCCATCGACTCCATTGCATGCAGTAGCGCAAGGCTCTCAGGAATCGTCTCCAGGCGACCTGCAATAGCCCTGAAAATCACAATATTGTGAATAATGTCACGTATGGTACTTATCAAAAAAATAATTCAGGTCTCGAAATTACTATGTATAGATTACACAATATGAATTTCTTTCTCATTTCAGTTTTTATGAGCCACTCATAGTGAAGAAATGTTGTCATTTCCTCACCAGACTAATGCAAAGTGAGAAAGAATAAATCAGTTATTTCTCTTGCATGCTAGCTGATCGACATGAAATTACTTCAAATCAACGAGCAAGCGAGAATAATTAGTATTGACGATATTAGACTATTAGTGTCAAGGCCAAGCATATTAATAAACCAAACAAATTCCATTAAACAAAAATTTAAACCAAACAAATCAAACTATATAATAATCAATAAGGTTTAGGAGACGAGGCATTACTGGTAATCCTGGTCGCTAATATATTTTCTGATCAACGTCGCATGGAACTGGTATATGTAGCGCCTCCCAGTTTCAGTCCTATTTGAGTTGTTGCTGGTAGTAGGAAGGGTGGCCTTCTGGGCCGCTTGGCTCGCCGGTTGAGGCTGCTCCGGCACCTCGAACCTAGGTACCTGAGGCTGCACCGGGGCCTCAGGTTGTACCGACGCTTCAAGTTGTACCGGCGCCTCAGGTTGTACAGGGGCCTCGGTTGTTCTCCGCCTTCTCGTTTGAGGTCTTGTAGTAGTCGTGCTCGGTCGACGTTGCCTCCTATAGGCCCGGGATGATGAGGCTGAGTTGGTGTTTTCGGCCGTAATATTTTCAGGAGCTGGCTGGGAACCGTTGGTGTTTTCAGCCGTAACATTTTCAGGAGAAGGCTGGGAACCGTTGGTGTTTTCGGCAGTAACATTTTCAGGAGAAGACTGGGAACCGTTGGTGAGGTCAGTAGGCTGGCTAGGGTCCATGTTGGTGAAGAGGTTAGGAAAATAAGGACAGCGATTAAGAAGAATCAAGGTAGTTGCAGGGAGTGAGCTAAAGCTAGAGATCGAGAGGACTTGCGTTCTTGGCTATGGTGGTGCGTCTTCCATACGAGTGTCCTGGCGTCTACTTTATAGCTCGAGGACGGCCGGGGAATTTACTGAAGTACCCAGGAGAAACGAGATTTTCACCCAAATGTTGGACCTTGTAAATCTAAGATTTAGTTGTCATATTTTTAGTGTAATGACCAAAACAACCCCTTTTGTTGTAACCCTAGTTACATGATAGATGTAGTTGCATTTGAAGAAATACAAGAATAATGTAGGAAATTAAATAGGTGGATAGAATACTCAAAGTAGTTTTGTAACTCAATCATATGTACGATGGATTTGTTAGGACATTTATTTGTAAGTGTTTCTGGGGGCGATCGAAATTAATAGGTGGATAGAATGCTCAAAGTAGTTTTGTAACTCAATCATATGTACGATGAACTTGTTAGGATATTTATTCGGAAGTGTTTATTGGTGTTGGCCGATGATTTCATGCAAATTTAATTTTTTTAATATAACAATCACCTGGTCGGACACATGTTTTATTGACGCATTATAATTTTGACTCAAGTGGGTGTAGTACATGTGTTCAAATCGTTTGTTGATGACTTGACATACTTTCTTACTTACGAACTAGTAGCTAGTTTGTTAAAATAGGCATAACACACATCATTATGAATCGACACAATGCAATCATGAGTCTAAACAACGAGAAATTTTTTAGTGCTACGGGAGGATCACGTGGCAGTCTGACGTGATCTTACTTTCCAATCAAATTTAGACATGTAGTTTTTTTCACGAAAAATTATTTCAGCTATTTTGTCAAAGACCATTTTAGGTTTTCTGTTGTTTTTTTAATAGTAAACCCTAAGCCCTAAACCCCAAACCCTAAACCCTAAACCCTAACTCTAAACTTTAAACCTTATACCCTAGACCCTAGTTTGAACTTACTAAATACCCATGAATGTCATTTCACAAAAAATAGAAAATATTTGTTTATATTTTAGTTGTAAAAAATCCACATGTCTAAATTTGATCGGAACGTAGGACCACGTCAGACTGTCACGTGGTCCTCCCGTAGCATTTAAAAATTTCTCCTAAAGAACAATGAATGAACTATTTTGAAACTAATAAATGTTGATTCATTTCTCGGCAAAATATCGTCATTCAATTGTGATATCTTTTCGATGGAAGATTTTTCCCTTGAGAAGTTAAGATAATAAATAATGCCGTATAGTTTGACACTAGTATATATATTTTTATTGCGCTAGCTAGGGTAACCAAAGGTTTCCTCGAGGATTAATCCATCGGCACTTATGAAATACTCAAACTAATTAAGCATTGCAACATAGTGCATGTCCATGTTGCTTCGACAACTTTGTAAATCAAACTCAGGTTGAGGAATCCCTACATGACATTTGACCGGCCACAAAACCACTTACAATAGTATGGTAAAACATGAACTAACCACTAAAGTTTTTTCGTTTCTTCTCAAAGGAAAAAAAAAAAAAACAGAACTACTAAAGTATAGAGTATAAATAGTTGAAATCCTAGTAGTAGTAGGAAATAATAACACATAAAAGTATGAGAATCACACAAATATATGTGGATATGTGGGAAACTAAAGGGCTGGAAGGGTAAAACTGTAAGTATAGAAAACAAATATAGGACATGATATTTTGAGGAAACAAATGGAGACAGATCGATAACTTAACATAACGCAAAGTTGAATATCTAGGAAATAATGCAAAGTTGAATTGTAAATTTTGATGAGCAAAATGGCGAATATAATTAAATGCAAAATTAATTTCACATTAGCACAATATAGAAATAACATAATGTAGCAATTAACGCCCATTCTTCTCTTATTTGTAAATATATGCAAATATGGTTACGCTATAATGTTAAAACGAAATGCTAGATATGGATTTAATACTGATTCAAAAAAAAGATATGGCTTTAATACGAAATCTAATTAATTTCTATATCCAAATTATATCCAGTTATCCCTTACATGTTTGAATGTGACACCTCCTGTAGACCGGTACCGGTTGTAACACTTGAATTAATGTGCAGGGAAAGGATTATTGGTATATGGGTTGGTTAAAACTCATATTGTAAACCAATGTATCAGGTCAATCACATTTGAATCGACGTAACAAACGCATTGTAACCTTATGTTATAATCTTTTTCAACCCAAATATTTTTGGTTGTAAAAGAATAATATGCAATTTTCATTTAAAACAGTGTGCTGTAGTCCACAGGTTTGGATGAAAACTGAAAACCATGGTCTTGAAATATTTTTGCTCACATGGTCACGGTCAGTAGCGATCAAATAAACTATGTTTAATTACCTTTAAATGTAAATCTAATAGTTGAAAACAAAATAGAATAATTCTTTCTGTCATTGGATAATTACATCTATCCAAGGGTGATTGATCAGGTGAATTTCTTGTTAATCTCTCTCCTTTGTGAATTTCTAAAGAACCAAGAATGACTAATTGTATAGAGCCCCATTGATTATATTAACTTTATGATGGAAAACCTCTAAAATGAATTAATTTCATGGTCTTATGGATTGTTTCACCTTCTAACAGTACTACCCGGTATTAGAGGAGTAAATTGCACAATTTAGGTGTCTTAACAACTTACCCACTGTTTTAGCGTAAGAAGAGGGCTTCTTCATGTTGTGTGATTCAAGAGTCATATTAGGAAATTTCATTCGAAAACTTTTGAACCCTTTGAACCCCAGAAGTACCACTTAGATCACTTCTTTCTCAGATGTCTGAGTAACAGATATGTTAGAAGTCATTGTTTCAATTCTCTCTGTTCGATCTTGAAGGGTACAATTTTTTCATTCAAGAAAGTTTGTTTTGGCAAAATTATTTACTAGACATTTCATTAGTTCAAACCATGAACAAACTCGTTTCACCAACTAATCTACGTGCATTGCAAAGGTTTTGATGATACAAAGTCCAAGACTTTCTCTCTTCCTCAGCAGAGTTTAAAACATGTGGGGGGCTGTTTTTGTAGCCATTGCTGCTGCAATAGGAAACTTGTTACAAGGTTGGGACAATGCAACCATTGCAGGTAACTTCTGCATTCTCAATATCTCCATTTTTAGACCATTTTCAGTTTTATGGTTGCTAGGGTTTACGACAATGCGACCGAGTTTAAATCATTTGATGAACAAGTTTGGCGATTATAGTATTATTGCAGATCCATATGCAGTTAGATCATAAATCACACATATTTCATTAAGTATCAAAGTGAATGGTATTTGCAGGGGCTGTTCTTTATATTAAAAAGGAATTTAAATTGGAAACTCAACCAACAATTGAAGGGTTGATTGTAGCAATGTCACTGATCGGAGCCACAGTGATCACAACATTTTCAGGGCCAGTTTCAGACTCGCTCGGAAGGCGTCCCATGCTGATCATCTCATCAGTTCTATATTTTCTCAGCGGTTTAGTAATGCTATGGGCACCCAATGTGTATGTGCTCCTCTTGGCAAGGCTGCTAGATGGTTTTGGGATTGGACTAGCTGTTACTCTTGTCCCGGTCTACATTTCCGAAACAGCCCCACCGGATATCAGAGGGCTACTGAACACTCTCCCACAGTTTACTGGCTCTGGTGGGATGTTCTTTTCATACTGCATGGTGTTTACAATGTCATTGAAGGAAGCACCCAGTTGGAGGTTGATGCTTGGGGTTCTTTCGATCCCATCGTTGGTTTATTTCGCATTGACTGTGCTTTATCTGCCCGAGTCTCCAAGGTGGTTAGTTAGTAAAGGGCGAATGGCCGAGGCCAAGACGGTTTTGCAAAAACTGCGCGGCAGGGAAGATGTTCAAGGTGCATAAATGAAAAGGATTCCTTAACCTTTCTGTGTTGGTGTTGTATTTGTGTCCAAAATGGCGTTGTTTAAGAGTCTGGAGTTACTCACTTGTGTGTTTTTTGGGGTAAAATTCATGGTTGATGTGTGTGTGTTATTTTTTGGTGCTAAATTAATTATTGACTTGATTGATTGATATGCTGCAGGAGAGTTGGCTTTGCTGGTGGAGGGTCTTGGAGTTGGAGGGGACACATCATTAGAAGAGTACATAATTGGTCCGGCCAATGATCCAGATGGCCGTGAAGAAGCTCTAGACAAGGATCAAATAAGGCTATACGGACCGGAGGAGGGACGAGCCTCACTGATTGTGAAATCAGTCACAGGACAATCCAATTTCGGCTTGGTGTCACGCCAAGGAAGCATGCTGAATCCAAATGCACCTTATGTGGATCCTCTTGTAAACCTATTTGGTAGTGTCCATGAGAAGATCTTACCTGAAAACTCAGGAAGTATGCGCAGCCTTCTCAATTTGCCAAATATGGGGAGCCTACTAAATGTGGCGCCACCAGCTGATCACTCCCAAGACAAAACTGATCATTGGGATTTGGAGCAGGGAGATGGTGCCACAACCGGGACTGATTCTGAAGACAATGCTGCTAGAAAGCCATTGCTTTCGAGTAGACATACAGCTAGTATGGCTAATGACATGCTTCCCGGGAAATCTATTAAATCTTCTTCTAGCTTCTTGGGTGGCCTGAAGAGGCGAAATAGCCTCCTCATGCCGGGAGCAGGTGGTGAAGCAGTGAGTAGTATGGACATTGGTGGTGGCTGGCAGTTGGCTTATAAATACTCGGAGCGTGTTGACAAAGATGGGAAGAAGACAGAAGAGTATCAAAGGGTGTATTTGCACCAGGAGGGTGCACTTGATCAATCTCGCCGTGGCTCAATGATTGGCACAATGCGCGCCGGCTCTATGCTTCCAGTTGCTGGTGGTGGTGATACTCCTCAGGAAGGTGATCATTATTTTCAAGCTTCTGCTCTTGTTAGCCAACCTTCTATAATCACCAAGAATCATATGAGGGGGGATGGACCACCAGTTCTTGATCAAGAAACTGCTGTCCAAGGATCCAGTTGGTCTGATCTTTTGGAACCGGGAGTCAAGCGTGCACTGTTTGTTGGAGTATCAATCCAAATTCTTCAACAGGTACTGACATTTCCTGTTGTGACAAGGAAATGTAATATGCACTCGAACTTCGACTAATTTTTCTCTTAATCTACAGTTCTCTGGCATAAATGGGGTTCTTTACTATACTCCCCAAATTCTTGAGCAAGCAGGAGTTGCAGTTCTCTTATCAGATTTGGGCCTCAGTTCTACCTCGTCTTCTATTCTCATAAGTGCTCTCACAACCCTATTGATGCTTCCATCTATAGGCCTTGCCATGAGACTAATGGATGTCGCGGGCAGAAGGTGAGTCTTTGATCAGTTAGAGTAAGAGGAGAGTTCCCAGAAAACTTGTTGTTTTCATTGAATATATATTCTGATGATTTTTTTTCTTGCAGGTCACTCTTGCTGGGCACATTACCTATCCTAACAGTAACACTCCTAGTACTAATTTTCGGCCAACTTGTCAACATGGGTTCTGTTGTCAATGCCACAATTTCCACCATCAGTGTGGTGCTCTACTTTTGCACCTTTGTCATGGGTTTCGGGCCAATTCCCAACATTCTTTGCTCCGAGATCTTCCCAACTAGAGTTCGAGGACTCTGCATTGCGATATGCGCCCTCACATTTTGGATAGGAGACATCATTGTCACTTACACACTGCCTATTCTGCTCACCTCTATTGGTCTCGCCGGTGTCTTTGCCATCTATGCTGTTGTGTGCACCATTTCTTGGGTGTTTGTGTTCTTGAAGGTTCCAGAAACAAAGGGAATGCCCTTAGAAGTCATCTCTGAGTTCTTTGCTGTTGGTGCAAAGCAGGCTGAAATGGCAGAAAGAATTAGCTCTTAATTGTTAGTCAAGGAGATTAAAGGTGCTTGTTTTTATTTTTCTGATTTTCAATCACTTGTCTTTAGGGTAGAGGAAAGTAGGCACAATAACACTAAATCCGAATGGCTCCATGTAAAATGGTGATGTGAACGCTAGTGCTATGTTATCTAAGACAGTTTCTGTATATAATCTTTGATATACATACCAGTCAAATGAATTTTGGCTCGCCATCTCAACTTTTCGGTTATTTTAGGTAGGGATAGTGACACTAATATTTTTAACTCATTGAGTTGCATAGTTTTATGAATTTTACGCTCACGAGATGGATGGCCAAAACTTAAATTTATATGTCAGCATCAAAATATTCAATCCATGAGTGTATGTATGTGTTGGAGCTACATCAGCACCTATTTCTTTTTAGTAAGAAGATTTACCAATCATATGGAATTCGACAATGTACCTCCATCAATGTGCCTTTGATTTGCATTTCTATTGGTATGAAATTGATTTTGGGTGAAAATTTGGTAACTAATTAGCATAATTTCCAAGAAGTCATTTTCATTTTTTCATTTCTTGCCAAACGTGAAAACATGACAGATTGGCGTTCAATACAAAATTACCAGATATACGAAGTTTACTGTTAGAGCCAATAATTACGTTTCACCTTTGCCTTACCAAATTTGACACGTTGCTTCACATTCACATTCCGAGACCTGCAACCAGCTAGTGATAAACTGGCCTGTGTTGTTCAAAATTCAAATTTCATGGCATTACATATTCATAATATTCTTCTCAAAAAGAAAAAAATCTGAAAACTTTCAGAAGTACTCTTGCATCTGTTATCTGAATCCTCTTCGGGGTTCCGAAGAAATGAGAGGAGCTGTGTATGTTGCAGTTGCTGCAGCAATTGGTAACATGTTGCAAGGATGGGATAACTCAGTCATTGCAGGCATGTCGTCCCATAGTTTCTGTTTGCTATTTTTTTTTTCTTTCAAATCGTTTATTTTTGCCACAATTTTCATATTTCAGCTGTAGTTGTATCACAAAATTGTTGCAGGGTCTGTTCTTTATATCAAAAAGGAATTCAGCTTAGAAAGTAAACCGACATTTGAAGGGCTTATTGTGGCAACATCACTCATTGGAGCTACTGTGATCACAACATTTTCTGGACCAGCATCAGATTGGTTAGGGCGGCGAACAATGCTCATAATGTCATCACTGCTTTTCTTTCTCAGTGGTCTGGTAATGTTGTGGTCTCCAAATGTTTATGTCTTACTTTATGCCAGGCTGTTAGATGGTTTTGGAACTGGTTTGGCTGTTACTCTTGTTCCTGCTTATATATCTGAGATAGCGCCACCGGATATTAGAGGAACACTGAATACACTTCCACAGTTCACTGGTTCGGCTGGAATGTTCTTGTCTTATTGTATGGTGTTTGGAATGTCATTGATGGATACACCAAACTGGAGAATGATGCTAGGTGTATTGTCCATTCCATCGTTAGCTTATTTAGTTTTGACAGTACTTTACCTGCCTGAATCTCCTCGGTGGCTTGTGAGTAAAGGACGAATCCTTGAGGCAAAACAAGTGTTGCAAAGACTTAATGGCAGGGAAGATGTTCGAGGTGCCTAAATTGATATTTTATGACATGCTTACTTGGTGGGGAATTTTTAGCAGTCATACATTACCTTGGTAGTCTTGGATATAATATAAGAATACGAGCTTTTCACCCATTTCTAATGGTTGAGTTGGATGCTCTAGAAATTCTATAAGAAATTGGTGCTAAGTTTATATATATGCATACTAATTACTGTTAACTAGAGGCTTCTATGATGTACAGGTGAGTTGGCTTTGCTAGTTGAAGGTCTTAACACTGGCAAAGACACATCATTGGAAGAGTACATTATCAGTCCAGCCAATGTGCTTAACCAGGCAACAACTGAAGAAAAGTATCTCATAAAGTTATATGGGGGTGAAGAGGGAGTATCATATATTGCCAAACCAATTGCTGCACAAAGTTTGACATCTCGTCACGGGAGTGCGGCAAACCAAAGAAGCATCTCCCTTAAGGATCCTCTTGTCACTCTTTTCAGCAGTGTCCATGAGAAGCTCTCTGAGAGAGAAGGAAGCAAGGGTAGCAGCATGCTTCCATTTTTAGGCAGTGTTTTTCTTAATGCTGGGGAGCATCAGAGTAAGCATTGGGACATGGAGAGCCAAAGTGATGATGAGGACCATGAGTCTGAAACACCTGGGGATTATGGTGATGACAGTTTGAGAAGTCCATTGATCTCGCGTCAAACAACAAGTGTGGACAAGGACACTGCCACACCTAAATATGGTGGAAGCATTTTAGGTGTAAGAGGCAATACAATTATTAATGCTGGTGAGGCAGGTAGTACTAGTAGTATAGATATTGGTGGTGGTTGGCAGCTTGCTTACAAATATGCTGAGAAAGTAATCGAAGATGGGAAAAAGGGAGGAGTTCAAAGAGTCTATTTGCACCAGGAGAGTGCACTTGGGTCTCAGCCTGCGTCTGTTGTTTCAATTTCTGGTGTAAGGCAAGAACATGAAGCGATTCAGGCTGCTGCTTTGGTTAGTCCATCAATGAATCCTCCACCAGAAGCTGTTGTTAAAGGATCAAAATGGAGAGAGCTTTTGGAACCAGGAGTCAAGCGCGCATTGGTTGTTGGGATAGGTCTTCAAGTTCTTCAGCAGGTAAAAGTGTACTCTATGTTGCAGTTAGTTTGTAAGGAACCTACATTACCTTATGCAGTTATGCCTTAACTTATTACTTTGTTTCTACTCATAGATCATCAAGTACCAGATTGTTACCATTGCAACTGTGCAAGGCATTGATATATTTTGTGAAAGCACCAAAATATCAAATTTTGTTTCATAAAATTATCTAAATGTCTATAGTTCTGTACAAGCTTTAAGACAACTAGCAGAATGACTTGCCTGAAGGTGGTGGCAATCAAACCTTTAAGCAAACTGTTTTTAATCTTCATGATTACTTCACAATGTACATTGTGACTAGTGTGCATTATTCTCTATTCTTCTCAATGTTTGGAATCTTATCCAAAATTTGTTGGAAAATTACTTGTTTTCTTAATGCCTCTCTCCACCTGCACAGATTGCTGGTATAAATGGGGTTCTCTACTACACTCCTCAGATTTATGAGCGAACCGGAGTAACAGTTCTTTTGTCTAACATAGGACTGAATTCGGCGTCTGCGTCCCTCTTCTTAAGTGCCATCACAACATTCTTCATGCTTCCTTGCATAGCTACTTCCATGTGGCTTATGGATATAGCTGGCAGAAGGTAATTTTTCTTTTCTTTATATTATTACCTTCATTTACATGAATTAGCACATTCCGAAAGTGTGAGTTAATATTGTAACTATTGAATCTAAATCTAATTACCTTGAACTCAATATTATAATCTCCTTCATCTTTCTTTTTTGTAGGTCATTGCTGCTATCCACATTACCAATACTGATAGTGGCGCTTGCTTTACTAGTTCTTAGCAGCATTGTCAACTTAGGCACTACTTTGACTGCAACAATATCCACTGCTAGTGTAGTGATCTATCTCTGCTGCTTCGTCATGGGCTTTGGGGTAATCCCAAACATTCTATGTGCAGAGATCTTCCCTACTCCTGTCCGTGGCCTCTGCATCGCCATTTGTGCGCTCACTTATTGGATTGGAGACATCATCATCACATACTCATTTCCTGTAATGCTCTCCTCCATTGGCTTTGCTGGTGTCTTTGGAGTCTACGTACTTGGATGCATCATTTCCTGGATATTTGTGTACTTGAAGGTGCCCGAAACCAAGGGCATGCCTCTAGAAGTCATTTCTGAGTTCTTTGCTGCTGGAGTAAAACCAGCTGCAGATAACTGATTTCACTGCCCTTGAAACTTTAGTTTTTGGTAATTTGTTTGTACTGAAGTTGAAGACAGTAGTGTCTGAAGCTGACAATGCATACATAATGTGAATGATTTTTCTTTTTCTTTGGAAATGATTTTCTTTGCTAGTGGATCATAAATAGTCGAAACAATGTCAATGGGATCAGACTTATGTGACAGTTGACTTATCCCTGATCATAGGATCATTAGGTTCATATCAAATTATCAACCTAGCTTTCTCATAATAGTGTCTCCATATCTGATTCTTTCCTACCAGAGCCAGAAACATTGGTCTTCAAGGCATTGAGAGCTGAGATGCTTGCCCTACCAATCTTATTCTTGCCCTTACCATTCAACCTCCTCTCCGTACAATCACTTTCATGATCTATCTGGTACTTGATGATCATCACTTGTTTCTCAAAGTTCAATGGCTTTGTACTTGAACCCATCCCCTACCTTTAATCTGCTGCACATGCACTTTGATACCAAAGAGAGTCAATCCTCTAGTCCTGTATCTTTCAGTTGAAGATAGATATATCAGAATATGATTTGCTTTCTGTATCTCACACTCGAAGATTCTCCACTATATCAGAAGCATTGCTATAAACCTTGAATTACTTTTTTTTTTGTGAAAATTACTTGAGTTTCAAAATAATCAAAATCTATGTATTGTGCTCGTAGGAACTCCTCATGCCGATTCAAAATACATGTCTAAGATATAGTCGATTAAAAAAAAATCTAACATGGTTGAAAAAATCATAAACATCACAACTCTCAAATTCATACCCATCACGTCTCGAATATTTACACTACACAACAAAAATAAGTCCAATTAGTCCATCAGAAATGTGTATTATCCATTCATTCAATTGTGAAACTTTGTGTTGTTATTATCAAATCAGAACATACTTTCATGTTTTAAGGATGAAAAGATCATACCCAAAGAAAAAATAAAAAGATAAAAATAAAAGGACTGAGAGTGTGTGCAATCTCCAAAGAGCCTCTCCCAATAAAGACAATGTCAAACGAGTCCCTTCTCTCCCTTTCAACCCAGCTCTGCAGCTTAAGCTTTATTATACTTTTATAGCAATTAGGAAAGTTTCTGAGGTAAGTGTAAATTTTAGGGTTTTAGATCCAAAAAAAAAATTTGATTTTAGTAAAAAAAAGAATGGCAAGTCAATCAGAGCAAGAAGCTGTTCCTCTGGAGAAGAGACCCGGAATCTTGTTCATCGGATCACCCACCGTCGGCAAGAGGACTCTCCTTTCTCGTAAAGCCTTCATCTTTCTTCAATTTCACGGCTGACCCAAAATCCCTAACCCATTTTCTGATCAAATTTCGTGACTTTATTGCAGGATTACTGGGTTTGGACTTCGATGATGGTTCGGATTCTTCGCCGGCTCAGTTGGCGGTTCATGGGTACGTGAAAAGTTTTGAATTTTGGAGTAAAGGTTTGGTTTTTAGTTTCTGGGATTGGATTTTGATTAGGGTTTTTTGATGATTAGGTGGAGTATCAATACTAAGTACTACACAGCTGATGTGGCTGTGTGGATGGCTCATCTTGATGAGCAGTTTTCGATCGAGAAGTTACCAATGTATGATCAGCTAGCTGCTTTGATTATGGTGTTTGATACAACTGAGGTTGGTGTGAATGTCATTCATCATTTTGAAAAATTTGTGGAGTTGTTGATAGTTTTGTTTTTCTTAGTGTGATTTGTGTTTGATGTAGTGTTCATGTTTGTTTGGTTGATAATGTGCAGTTGTCATCTCTTGTTGCGCTTCAGAAATGGGTGTCGCGCAATGATCTTCAGAAGTTCGATATACTGTTGTGCATAGGGAATAAAGTAGACCTTGTGCCGGGTCACCCGGTTCATGTTGAGTATAGGAGACGGCTGCTGAAGGTTGGAGAGCCTTTTTCTGATTCCCAGTCGGACTTTACCGAGTATGGAATCTCTGAAACTGAGGGGAGCAGTTTATTGGGGGAGGACGAACCGGCTTGGGAGGCCAGGGGGTCGTGTTTGGAATGGTGCACTGAGAATAACATTGAGTACATTGAAGCTTGTGGTTCGAATGCTGAGTTTGACAAATGTAAGGCCTTCCTTTCTTATTTCCATTTTGTCCTAGGAATAAAAAGTACATAGGAATTGGAAAGAATCACAGGATTGAAACCATTGTCAAAAGACGAAGAGAATTGAATTAGTATTTGAAAAAGCTCTAAAATTGTGACTTTCAATGTTATAATTAACTATATTTCATGGTCTATGTGCAAAGTCGTATTGAATGATCATGAAATGAGTCTTTGTAACGATGGAGCAGTGTACAGATTCTAGTACTTTCACATCAGGATACCAGAGTAAGAACAATAAACCACAGAGCAAGTATCCAAGCATATGTCATTTTCATGAATAGAAAGGAATTTGGTTAGCTTGAGAATACAAAAAAAGTAAAGTTATGATAAAAGAAGATGTTGATTGGGCAATACATCGTATACCTTTTTCTTTTTCTCTCTTTATTGCTAGCATCTTCTAAAATAAAAGGTGCTTTTTCTCACAGGTTTGTCGGTCAATGGCGATTCACAAGGTGTTGAACGACTCTTTGGAGCTCTTTCTGCACATATGTGGCCTGGAATGATTCTGAAAACAGGCGATAAGATTACTGAACCATCATTACCTGAAAAAGAAGGTTATGTTCTCTTGTTTTTCTTTCTTCCACATTTGGTTTTTGCTTTACACTTGAAGTAGAGTTCTGAATGTTTTATTCCTCTCTGTTAGACTCGTCGGAAGAAGAATTGGATTATGAATTCGACTATGATGTCCTATCGGCGGGTTCAGCTGAGCCTTTTGATGACACAGATAAAGGATGGGGATGGGTTTCTGCAAATGATGTTGCTGGAACATCAGAAATGGGAACAATGGATGCTCGTGATAATCTTGTTCAAGAGAATGGAACCAGTAGTGCTAATGGGGAGCCGCATACCTCTACATCAATGGCTGCATTACATAGTGATATCAACAAGGAAGTGGTGGTACCCAATGTGGAAGAACCTGACCAAGGCCAAGAGTTAGATGGGGATACACCTTTTGAAATTGAGGATTTGGAACAGTTGATGTCCGAAATTGGGAACATGCGTGACAGCTTGAGGTTGATGCCTGATTTTCAAAGAAGAGAAAGGGCTGCAAAGCTGGCCATGAAAATGGCATCCATGTTTGGGGGTGAGAGTGATAATGAACAGGAAACTTGATGCTTAGTAACTGGCTATTGATATCCAAGTAAATCCTGCAACCCTGAATTTCCCACTTGCTGGTGACTTGTTGGAATCAGCAGGTCTTCTTCAAGTAAGGAAAACGGTGGATGAGCTTTCGGAAATATTTTGCGCTTCAGTTGGCCCTCTGCTTCTGTTGTGCTGTTGCAGAATAGACATACACATAATGATCATAAGCTAGCTTGAATATTTAAAGTTTTAAGAACTTGGGTTTTTATTCAAAGAGTGGTTATGTTAGGATAGCACACATATAGGAGGCCAAATCAATGAGTTATCTTCATGAAACCTTTTTATGTCTGATGATCCAACACTTTGATGTGTAACTTGATTCAATATATATAATCCAGAATTTTCTGTTAGCTTAATGGCCTGCAATGCATACTCTCCCTGAAGAAAATTAACTCCCATTGATTTGGACTCTGTTTTGAAAATCAGAAATCAGAATTCACTACTGTGGTGGTACTGTTGTTTGGTTTGGATGTAAAGATTGTTAGGATTCTGCAACATAGAGAGTTGCCAAGTTTGACCATTGCACTTGTTATTTCTAGGCCGCCGGAAAGGTAGTGCAGAAAGTGCAGGTATGCCGGAGGAGTTGGCGAGTTGTTATTAGTTGAGAGTTTAGGAATGGGAGAGGAAGTTAGGCAAAAGATTAGGACGGCTATAGCGAATGCATATTCTATATAGGGGGTTTGAATTTAAACGACTACGAACCGAGTAACATGGCTTATAAGTGATCAATATAGTGACCTTAGCGGCGGGTCGATATTAATCTACTCGCAAAGTGAACGTTGGTGCTTGCTTAGTGCTCATACCAGGAAGAAGTTGGTAAATATCGGCTATTGCTTTTTTAAGGCTTTTCATTTGACCAAGGGAGATATTTAGTGGTATTTAGTGGGTTGAAGCGCTTTTACATCATCGGAAAATCTAGTAATATTTTCATCCGCAATGTTAGATAAGATCTCAATCTCGAATTTAATGTGAAATTTGAGAGATATTGTTAAGATCACTATCAAAACACTAGGTTATATTCTAGAAAGATGACATTGGATTTATACGAGGATTGGTCCTCATCACTCTTTTTGTGTTTATCTATTAATCTCCAGTTGAGCAACACTAACTCACTTGAGAACTATACCATAAAGTATTGAACATTGTTTGCTTTTCAGTATGATCAATCATGTTAAGAGGATGAGATTAAACCAAGTCTTATCAATTTAACCTCTTGCATAAAAATAATAAGATTGATTAAATTGCCTAAGCAATACAAGTGGAACTACAGCTTAAAGCTAAATCTTAGCCCCAAAATCTCAAAAAGGGGTATCTTTCTTCCATTCACAGGCCATGCTTGAAGAAGTTCTCTGCAGCAATCAAGAGAACATAAACAAATTTAAACACCCCATGATTCTCTGTTGGCCAAAGCTTTTAACATTCGGATGGTACATAAGCTTCGAACATTTCTTTCTCGATGCGTCAATAACACTCTAAGTTGCTATTGACCCATCAAAGTGCTCCAAAAGTTTCTCTCTTGACAGAAGTGGAACATAAACTTAAACAATAGCAATGGTTCTTGTGCTTCTTCAACTTAGGACCTCTCTATGTTGGCATTATGTTAGGTCATGAAAAAATTTTCAATTCTTTAAAGTAGTCCTCCAAGCATCTGTGACCCATTTGACCCGTTTGATTAGTTTAAACAACACACGCAAACCCCTTAATTAAAATAAGCTTAATTAGTGCTATTGGCTTCAAGGACAAGACAAGTTTGGAGAGTGGGAGTGGGAAATTTGCATGCATTTGATATAAATCAAAATTAATCCACTAAAAATTAACCCAAAGATGAACTTGAGCCATTGTTGCTGCATTGGCCCAGAAACAGAAGCGGTGAAAATAAACACAAATTTCCATTGATGATTGTCTATACACAAATCGAGTACAGCAAAGCAGAGATTGATATGAGGAAGAAGAAAGAAGAGGTGGGTTGGGTTTAGATTTGGGGGATTCTTAGGGTAAGAAAACAAAACTATTACTGTTACTGAAGCTGTTGCTACAAGTGGTAGTTGAGGCGGTGGAGGGTGGTGGTGGAGGGGCAGAATGGTAAATATGATCCAGCCGAGTTTTAGGCTCAGATTCAGGAATGGCGGGGAAGTTGCCGCACTTGTGACAACGCGCCACCACCAGGACCTGCCGGCACGACGGACACGACGAGTGCGAGCCGAGCCACGTGTCGATGCATCCGACGTGGAAGACATGGCCGCACTGCGGCAGAGCTCTAATCTCGTCGCCCTCCGCGAACTCGCCGAGGCATATGGCGCACTCCGACCCCATCTTCGGCGGCGCCGCCGGTCCTCCGTCGCCGTAGGTGAACTTGGGTAGCTGCTGGAGCACCTTCTTCTTCAGGCCCTTGTTGGCAGCTGAAGAGGCCTGGGACTGGCCGCCGGGAACCGGGGCGCGTCGCAGCCACGCGCAGCGGGCCACGGCTAATAACCCCACGACGCATATGACGGCGCATAAGAGAGCTGCCAGGATGACGACGAAGTCGGACTCCAAGGCCATGGCTTCGGGAGGCGGCGCTGCGGCGGTGTAGTTGGCTGTGGTGAGGAATCTCTGTGAGCGAGGCATATGGGTCATATACGACAGCAAATCCAATGTCGTTTTTTTGAACAGAGGACAAGAATAAGAAGAAGAAGCTGAAGGGAGAGAAAGTGGGTGTGGGTTTTTTAAGTTCTGGGTGTTTATGAATTGGAAAGTTTGGAAAGGTTGGTGTTTGTATTTATAGGGTTAGAGAGAGAGCAAGTGAGTGTGAGGAGAGAGAGAGGAGCTGTTGGGTCTGAAAATGGGGAAGAAAAAGAAAGAAAGAGGAGGAAGAAAAGTGAGTGTGTGGGAGAAGAGGAAGATAGGGTAGAGTGAGAGAGAGAGAGAGAGAGAGAGAGAGGTAGGCAAGGTCGGCCCAGGTTGGCTGGCCCAGATAGCTTGGATTTTCCCATATTTAGATAATTCTTATCTTTCATTTTTCATCTTTGATTTTCAAGCTTTTTTGCCAAAGCTTTACTGCAATAATTAGAATCTATTAAGATGTTCTAAAGTTCGTTTTTATTGTTTAGTTTCGGAAATAAAGTGACAATGTCTGAGTAGACTAAAATCACCGAACCACTGAATTAACAAATAAGTCAAATAATACAAATATGACGTCATGACGGTACATTAAATTTAAAAGGTTATCGAATAACATCTCGAAGTTAAAATGTTTTTTTTTTCCATAGAAATAACTCTTTACTACATCAATAAGCATCGGTAACCGAAAGAGACATTTTGGCCAGAACAAAATAGAATGAAAAGTTTATAACTTGCCCTAAAGACATATTTTATCTTCATTTGCTAATTGCCCCAAAGAGCAATCAATTCATGATACGCTAGTTTTTACTATAAAAAGCTTTATAAAGATATTAGTGTTGTGGCATTTATTTATAACTTATAACGATAGACTTATAAATATAATATTGCATTAGTACTAGTAGGATATTGTTTTATATTCCACTTTTTTCTTAAAAAATTGTCCGTATTCCACTTGGTATTAACCCCGACTTGGTTGTTAAAATTTAGAAAAGTTGCATATCTAGAAGCAAAAGGACTGCGCTTAGTTGTTTATATAGTTAAAAAGTGTAACTTTTGTTCTTGAGGTGCCTTTCAGAGGTTATCGAATCGACCTTTACATCATATTAAAATTTATCTTGTTTAAGTAGGATAACTTCATATTGTCAAAAGTGAAAAGAAAAAAAAAGAAAAAAAAAGAGGAAAATGTTGTGTTCAGTCATGTCACATCATATTCATGTGACACAAATGGTAATCGCTCTCGTATTGAAAGAGCAGGTTACAAATTCATCCACTCTCTTTCCAAATATTGATTACAGAGAAGTAGTTTCTCTTTGGATTAGGTGAGTGAGGTAATTCTATTAATGATATGAGCTTATCAAGTTCATATTGGGTGGAAATGTCAGATGATGAGAAGGTAGAATTTATTTAACTAAAAAAAAAATGAACAAAAAGAAAAGAAAATAAACAAAGTAGTGTGAAGCACCATTTTGAACACACATGTCTGTCTCCAAATTGGGGTGGGGGGCTATCTTATTGACACTAAAAAGAGCTATGAGTTTACAAATAATGACACTGATGCATGTTCTGGTTCAATTTTGTGTCTTATCTTCTTTTATGATACTTTAGAGTTTTTGCACATGTTGAGCAGTACCCCCATTGCTCTTTTTAGCTTTCACCAAAAGCTTTAGGACCCATTTAGTGATATGTTCATCAGACTAGATTATACACATGTTTCTTAAACATAATGTATACGTTGAAATCAGTTTGTTAGCGTCACGCTCATGAAAGTTTTACGAATTTGAGTAATCTGTGGAGTCGATTTGAAAAAATATAGTTATGGATGGATAAAGATTTGTACTTTGGGTTTAGATCAAGAATCTTGTGACGAAGTAAACTCATCATCAAGCTTCAACTTCCGTTGTGTGGTATGTCACAGTTGAATTAATGGAACGACATGGTAGATGCCAACTCAACACGATTCATGGCCATTGATGCGAATGAAAGCCAGAAACGAGGTTCATTCCAAATGTGTGAAAGCAGAGCCAAAGAGTCTGTTGAGTTAAAGGGGAAGGTGGCCAATAGCCAAGCAAAGCCAGAATAGATCAGTTGCATAGTTTTGATGTGTTGGGTGGATAAAAGGAAAAGTGGGGGGTTTTATGGTAAGAGCCAGACTCTAATCTTGCCTTGAATAGGAGGTAATGTAGGTACTATGGAACTGTTTAGGACTCTTTAGACTGTTAGCTCAATGGATGTGATGTGGGGCAAGTCATATGAACACCATTATTGGACTAATTGACAAGAGAGCAATGAAAGATGTGAACCTCATGGGAAATATAGTGCAAAGATTATCTGGTTTTATGTATTGGTTACAGGTGATTGCATCAGATTTCGAGTTTATGTTATAACTCTGTATCGGTTAAGAAATAAAGCTTAAGAGTAACGAATATCGTTTTTTAAATACTTAAGATGTTATGAAATAAGTCAACAATGTATATTAAGCTAACATTTTCTCTCACGTGTATGTTTAATTTGTAAGATGAGAAGTTGACCAATAATAAAAAATTTCTTACAAACAATACTCTAATATCATGTAGAGAATAAAAGGATGATGGATCCAAGCAAGAGTCCAGAGCTACTCCTTGTCACTAAATTGTAAATACTGCCAAGTTTCCATTGTGCAGAGAATGTGACTAGAACCCAAAAGGAGCTTTAGTTCCTGAGAATCTGAAAAGCTTTACCTAAATGATTGAGCCGAATGGAGGGGAGGACAGCTAACCCTTATTCATACAGGTTTTATTGGACAGCCAAAGGTGAATCTTGGGTTGGATTATGGCCCCTGCTATAATAATTTGGCCTCCAGTTTCTCAATATGAATCAGCAGCTGACAACTTATCACTACCACTATGATTTTCTCCCCCAATTATCCATTGCACTATGACTATGATTTATAGTTGGGTAACTGTCCCTCTTTTTCCTTTACCATAGCACCAACTTCACATCAAATGCTAAGTTTGGGATCAAATATCTCATCTCCCTTACAGCACAAAATATGGGATTACATTCATGATCATCACCATCTAGTGTCATGATAAAGATCTGGACTGCAACCGCAACTTCTGTAGGTTTCACATAGCCAACACATAATCGGCGTCATGTACTGTTCATGCCAACCTCCTCCAAGAGATGGAGGTGGTAAACTTGATCCTATGGTACTTTGATGTGTCCTAATTACTAGGTTTTTTTTTTATAGAAAGAAATTACATTAAAAAGTCTCTAGAACAATTAATAACATTTACTCGCATTACACATCCACCTACTTAACAACTGAATCTCTGGTCTCTAGCAACCATGCCTCA
The DNA here is from genome assembly GCF_000184155.1 of Fragaria vesca subsp. vesca. Lineage (NCBI taxonomy): Eukaryota > Viridiplantae > Streptophyta > Magnoliopsida > Rosales > Rosaceae > Fragaria > Fragaria vesca. Next base: position 7,664,031 of record NC_020491.1, read on the forward strand.
AAATCATGTCCAAGTATTCAAACGATTGGAAAAAATGAGTAAATCAATAACATGTAGAGTGAACTAAGAACAAAACAAACAAGCAAACTCATCAAGCAGAGGCAGTGAGGAGTAACAAACTAACCAGCAGTTACATATCCCCGTTCCTCTCTTGATGATCAATCCTCACCAACGCTCTTCGTCCATCTCGCAGTTTGGCCTGAGCAACCGTACTCTTCTCCATACCCAAGAATCGTCTGTTATGCCAAAATTGCTCTATCATCAGCTTCGTAAACGAATCCGGCGCCCCATACTCTCTCATAAGTCATAACCCAAAATTCAATATTATCAAATCCACTCATCAATGCCTTGTCGGAGTTCCACCATAAACCCCAATATGTACGCAAGTTCCGTGGTTTCGGGGTGAATTGATGCTCAGGCACTCATTTCCCTGAACTGCTCCTTGTCCAAATGAAAAGTTACAACACACGTTGCGCGCAGTCTAGCCAATGAAGGGCCTCGTTCAAAACAATTGCTGCATTCCCGTTATAATAACTATAAGGGAAGCCCGAGTATTCAATTCGTTTCCGAAATTCCATCTCGGCGGCACGTAATCTTGATAACCGACGACGAAAAACACCAGTCCGTTGCATGATCCTAGAAGCCAGGTTTTATTGTATGATTTCCGAGAGAGGGAAACTATTCAAGTCTCGAACAGAGGATTTCGGGGCGTGCCAGTCTAGGGATTCGAGCTTAGTGGGGTCCACCATGGGATATATAGGATGTTCAAGATACCATCTTCGGGCACCTCTGTTGGCCATTTCTCTGCAAATCGATGATTCTGGGTCTCTGCATGCATGCGTTTCCGTGTGGTTTAATACGTGCTTCAGCAGTAAAACCTTTTCATTCTATTATTATTATTCACCTTGCGGCTCCAGAATGATAGCTCACTCGGTCACCATTTTAGTAACAAAGAAAAGAAAAGATGAGATTCGGCTGAATCATTGAGCAAAATACAAAGATCAAGTGATTTATATATGAACAACCAATTTGATGTACAAGACGTGCGGCTAAATGTTCTGCAATTCAGTGATTTCACTGACCTTTCTGCCTAAGTAACAAAAAAATTTCCAACAAAAATCGGAGGGTTGCTTGCTGCTGTGCTGTTTATCATGTTTGTTTTGCTAGATCAGGCTTTGTGAACGTGAACTCGTCCATTTCGATGGTGGTTTGCTCCTCATGGTGTGGCTCGGTTATTTCAGTTTGTTGCTCAGCTTTATCCACTTCTACTATAAAATTTGTTGATGATCCTGGTGACAAAGGATCAGTTTCATGATCAGATGCCTCATGATCTTCATAAACGGATGAGCGGGTTGAGTGACCGGTTGTTTTGAAACGGTGCAATGTAGGTCCAGAGGTGTGCACGGCTGAAACGGATGAGCTTCCACCAATAGTGCTTCCACCAACGGTGCTGCCACCAACAGTGCTGCCACCCAAGGTTCGAGCAGGGGACTTGCCTCCTTGCCCCTTCTTTTTCACAGCATTGTGCCACTTCTTAAGGGCCTTGGATGTTTGTTCGTCAAAGATGGACTTTTTCATGTTTGAACCCATCTGCAACATTGACCACATTAATTTTCGGTTATTTTCCATCTACTTTAATCTTGTACAATTTCCATAGGTATTCACATAAAACAAGACATCAGATGAGAAATGAGATTTAAGATTTTCCAAAGACAACAGCTATTAAGTTTCCTCTGATATGAAACTTATAAAAGGTAGTTTAAGTTTGCGATTGTAGAGAAGATTGTTTAGATTCCAAGAGCATATTAGCATATCAAATGGGGGGCTTGAAACTGAATAAGGGTTCTTTTATGTTCTGTGGCCTTTTGTGGTGGTGATCATTTCATCAAATTCTAGGTGTAGATGCTGTTGCCCTCGTAAATATGAGCAACTGCATGAAGAAACTCAGGATTGAGGCAAAAAGAAAGTACCTGAGTTACAAGGGCATATAGTGGCAATGTGATGTAGCTGCAGACACATAGAACTCCACCCCTGTTAGACAAAACCCGCCAATTCAATTTAGATAACAATCAAAACCAATCCAAGGACACTGGAATCAAAACCATGTACTCTTTTCTAGCAAGGGAAAACCAATTAAGTTCACCAACTGTACAATACAACACCCATCACTCCATCAGAACAAAGTAAGAATATAGAATGGAGAGGGGAAGTATGGACCCAAGTCTAATGCTTACCCAACAATCACTTTTGCGATTGCAAGCTTGAAATTGGCATGGAAGCAAGATTGCAACCCAAATGAATACTGCAGAGAAAGTTGTCATTCAATACTTAATTAGCCATGAGTTACCGTTCAAAAAGGGATATAAATATCAAGAGGGAACAGTTCCTTACCCATATCCATAAGAAATATATAATTTGGAACGCATTCTGCATGTGCCAGTAAACCGATTTGATAGTCAGAGGTTGGAGAAGGAAATATAATTCAAAATATTATACTCTAGGAATTTCAATGTATCAAAAAAGTACTTTTGATTACTCATTAACACTGAAACTGCAGTTGAAGAATCTATCCTCTGACCTAAGAATTAATAACATAGATATTTGGTGGCAACAAGAGGATGCCGAATATTCTCATTTCTAAGCAACTGACATAGTGTGTTGTAAAAAGTTAACATGAGAAATAGAGCATCATTCAAGTTAATACAGACTGAGATCGAAGAAACATGAGCTTGTGATATAGCTACACACTAATTCCGGACTGGATAAGATCTAAACCACCTGAACTTTATAAATCATCCACAGACACTACATATTTCGACTAGTAAAAGACTAGAGACAAATTTGAATTCTCTTAAACAAATTGTTGTGATGACAATCTTCACTATGATTAAATAAGAAGACTAGGAAATAATTCAAATCACCAAACAATGTGATTTTAACATTTTGTAATCTAAGAAAGCAGGAGAGAGAGAGAGAGAGAGAGAGAGAGAGAGAGAGAGAGAGTAGGTAATGCAATACCTGAAACAACGCAAAGTGGATGAGATGAAGAACCAAGTGCGGTCGACCAAACCAAAAGTATCTATCAGAGCCTTGTACAAGAGGAATCCCTTGAACCACTGCATGCCTTTCTGAGATTTCCAGAGCCATCTTGGTCAGAACGGATTGAAGTTCTGTTCCAATGGCTAAGATTATCTGCATTTACTTAACTGGTAAGAACTTCACTTTGCAAGTAATCTATATATCTATATAATTACACAGAGACATATATCTTTTCTTCAGAGAAAATTATTATTACAATGACAGGGATCGTGGATGCCCAAAATAGTGCTTGCCATCCTGAAAGAACAGAATAAGAGAAATGTCGGTCAACTTCATTCGACTATAAAGCACATAATAATATGAAAATGGAGATCTCAAGGAAGAAGCAGCTTACCGCTAACATTAAGAAGCAAAAATACCACAAATGATGCCCATAGTACGGGACTGTCAAATGAAAAAAGCAAATTCAGGATTCTGAGCGATAAAGGCAAGATAGTGATAAGTACACTAGAAATGTTGACAATACCTGACTCCGACAACAACCTGAAAGTCATCCTCTAACGATCTCTTGATATACTTTTGGAAGTTAAATTTACTTCCAGGGGCTAAATGGACCTATAATACAGTGAATCCATGAGATGAAATGGCGGATTCAATATGAAAATCAGAAACTGTTGCAACTGATAATACTCACAGAAATGAATCCATTGCGCACTGTCAAGTAGTCAGATTTACTAACAGACCTAAAAAATTGTCGAAAGAAGCATCCCTGCAGTAGAAAATTGTACGTTCATTAGTAACATATAGTATATGAGAAACGAGTTGAAAAACATTAAGATTGCATACTGTAGGGTACTGAATGCAGCCTACTAGGTTTTGACTATCTGATTGCCCTTGCTAACAATTATTTTTTCTTTTCTACCGAGTTATTTGCCAAATATAAATCTGTTGGATAGAAGTACAAGTGACCTTGTAGGCTTATACTAAGATACTAACTTTCAACTTTCATATATTTTTTTTATAGCAACTTGTGTCAATTGTGTTCATCTTAAGAACATAACTATAGCTACTGCAGCCATGACTTAAAAGTTACCTTGACTTGTAAGGTACAAGGTGCCTTGATCCAATTGATTATTCTCAAGTATAAAAAATTATGAATGAAAGGCAAACAGAAAATTTGGTGCAGTTCAAAATACGCCTTTTGCAAAATCAGAAACTTAGTTAAAGATAACTCACAACATAAAAGAAGACTGGAATCCTAGTCCAGTAACTGGTATGTGCTTTCACAAATGATGTTTCATGAGTAAGTCTGAATCTTGAAGGATCTGCGCAGAAAAAACATAATCATGTTTAGCTTCTATCACAATATATTTATGAATACATGAAATTTTTATATTTCTGTCAATCACGAGGGGGATGCCTCGAGTTTGGAAAATTTCTGTACATGAAAGGATCATATACCATTTGAGAACTCATAGCTATGGGATGAAGTCTCAGCCTCCCATGCCTTCCATCCTCGAATCTGTGGAAAGAAACATTCAGCAGTTATTGAAGTACATAGATGTTAGCATGGATCAAGGACCCAACAAGTTCATCAAGTTCAGCCTGCATCATAAACTCATATTTCCATAATCTCATTTAATCAATGTAGAAACTTTTCTTATGTATGCATATATATATGGACATTTTATTGCAAAGAATACACACAAAAGCATGCAAATGTAGACCTTCCATACCTTTAGCCTCCCAAGAAGCATTGTGATAGCACTGTATGCTACGTGAAAGGCAGCCAAGAAGAATATGAGGATGTGTAATTGGTGCAATCCATTAATGGAGATAAGTGGCTCATAACCCTGGTCACAAGAATGAGTTAAGTTAACATCCAATTAGAGCATAGTTGTTTGCTCTTAGTTGAGATTTGTAATTTGGAAATCTTCAACTTATATGGGAACAGTAGCATGCTTGAAAAAATATATAAACAAATAATTAATTAATTAACAAGGAAAAGAAAAAAAGAGGATTGAAGGCAGGGAAAGTAACTTTGATCCCTGAAATACAGGAAGTCCAAATGAAACTAATGTAGCAGACTCAGGACCTCAATTTGTAAGAGCAAAGAACAAGCCACTGAACCCACCCTTGGGTTTAGAGAAAATGAATTGTTCTATCCATATGTGACCACAATTTTGTAAGAGCGAAGAACAAACCACAGAAGATACATGCTTGGACATCTCATTTGCATAATTAATATCAATCAAACGGTCGAATTTAGGGGTGAAGAATAGGGAACACTTACGCTCTTGCATGTGGTAGTAGTTGCTTCAGCTAAAAACCGGCGGTCAGTTGATAAGAGTCTTCGGCGACTTGTTGTTTCTTCCTCCTTCTCAGTTGAAGCTAAACTACATGGCAGCATAGTGTTTGCAACCTTAACCGGAATACAGATTTTGGCTATGTAACTTTGACTGAAGGTCAGGATTAGTGAAATAAAACCCAAAATCATCAGCTCTGCAATAATATCGTCACAAGTCAATTGTTTATTCACAATTGTTTGTTTCATGCAAGATTCAATTCCAAAATAGTTAGATTACAAGATATTTAAGTTAGTTTAAGCATTGAATTACTTTAACCATCAGTGATGAACATGAGTATGAGCAAATGTGAACTTCATCTTACCCGCTTTAACCTTCTCCAGAGCTTCAAACAGACCTCTCTTGTGCCTCTCTGAAAGCCACTGCATTGAAATTGTAAACAAAAGAAGAAAGCTAATGAAAAGAACCATTATGAAGTGGCATTGCCCATATTAACAAAAAGTTCTTTCCAGCACACCAACTTCCTCATATCAAACAATAAATGGTTGGACAGACTTGAAATAATGAATCTTATAACAACAGCAGCCATGACAATGTTATAAGAAACAGGAAAGAAAAGAATTCTGTAAAATGAAGAAACTTTAGAGAACATTGATATCTACACATTATCATTTCATCTAAATTTCCATCACTTTGCACTTCTTTCAATCGAAACAGCTCAAAAGAGTCATTACCAAGTCAACCAGATCAAAGCAGAAACAGAGTCTCCCAATCACCAAGGAAAAGTAGCTTGCTGTAATTAAAAGCCTCCATCATATGAAACAGACTATAGTCAATTCCAAATTGCCTCTAGACTAAATTAGAACAAAAATGGTGACCATGATCAGCAGAGCACACAAAAGTCGAACCACGATTATAATAGCCTCAGAAAACGATTTGAATTGCGATCTACGATTTTGCACCCATCAGTAAACCAAGAAAACACACCACAGCAAAAAAGAGTGTTAAAGAAACCAATTTTTAGTCTCGGAAAAGATTTAGTACCGTTCCGACTGTGTGCAGGACTTTCTCCAAAACCAAAGAAATGATGATGATAACAGCACAAACTCCGGCAACGGCCCACGTCGGCGTCCGGTCCAGCTCCCTCGACGCCGTAGTCGTCGTAGTAGTCTCCTCTGCCGCCATAGCCACACCCAACAGCCCGAACCACATAACCAAACATAAACAAGACATCTTTCGCATACTTGCAAGATTCCCAAGAAACAATATGAACGGATCAAACCCAGAAACTGGTGTTGTCTGATGAAAGCTCCTATCTGGAGGTTGGCTTTTATATAAAGAATCGTTTACTGAGTTTTCCTTTTCTGGGCCTACGCGGAGAATCAATTGTTTAATGATGAGAAATAGCTTAGGAAGAGCAGCTTTGATTCGGTGAGGAGCTGACAGCAACAGCAAGGAAGGAACACACCCTGTTCTGTTTTATAACGTTTTAGGCAGAGAACACCAAAATATAAATAGCAAGAAAGAAATGAAATTGGCAAGTGTTGGTAATACTTAAATGGACTCCATGAGAGTGTGGCATTAATGTAGGGGGAAAGGTGGGGGTGACTGCGAGATATTCATGGCTGATGAGGTCAAACAGAGACGACTAAGCTCATCATGGCTGTCTTTTTGGGCTCTGTATTTGATGGTATTTCCATGAGTACCAGGATTGAAAATGGGGAAGAAAAACAATGGCAATAATTATCGGGATAATAGGGTCCCCGCCCTTTTCATCAGTTTGCGTGGATTTGGGGGAAGATTCACGTTTTTCTTTATTTAATTACTCTGAAATTTTGCTGTTATGTAAATTACCATCACAAGAAATATTGGTTTTGATGTGGATAGCTGGTTTTTTGTTTTTTGTTTTAATTAAATGGGTTGTATTTACAGAGAAGAAGTTACAAGTAATATGAATAATACAAAACAGAACCACTAATAGACCATTTATAACAAATATCGGACCAAAGTTACGATTATCTGCGTTTAGATTTCGGTGACTATGATTTTTGTGTCCGATCATGCCACATGATCATAACTAGATTCGGAGGAAATCGGGGAAATCACTCTTGATCTTCTAAATCTTCATTATCTATTCAGACCACTGAAAATGCAAGACCACCGGAAAAGGCCCATAGAAGATGACCAGAAGAGTGTGCTTCAGTTCAGACATGGAGGCGGGTGGAGTTGTTGACCCCAGAAGTGAAAAGGGAAAAATATAATTAAAGTAAAGAAAGAGAAACACAAACTTGTTGTCGTTCTTCTCGGATTTTCAGCACATTTGTTTTGTCTGGTCCAAGAGCACATGCGTCCTTTGATGATCTAGTTCGTATATATTTATCTTCTTGATCTTGTTCTTCCTCAGATCTTGCAGAGTTGCAGTCCCCATTGTTTATGCTTTGTGTTCTCTCTTCATGTGTCTGCGAAGCATATGGAAATGGTGGTCGTACACTATGGTATTTCTATATGAGTCATGCTCATTGTATGGTAATATATTAGTATTAACGTGCATTACATGCAGATTCGTTCGATGATTTTGAATCATGAGATTCAATCCTTATTACATAATAAGGTACTTTGAAATACTAACAACTTTGTAAAGATCTTGTCAATGTGTCAATTTGGATATTTTTTTAGTATCGCACAACCTGTACTAATTTAAAACTATTTAATCGAGAGTGAGTTGATAATAAAACTAATGCATACTACTTTTTTACGATGAAAAAATGAGCAGTCTTATCTAACACCATTTGATCTAGTGACATAAATCTCCCCTTATAAGCGGGAGGTCGTGAGTTCGACTCGCAACAGATGTTAGAGCGGCTTCTTCGCTCTAACTTAACAAGGTTATTTCACATGATTCAATTTTTACGTAGCCCATAATAGTGAGTTATGTTTATGTTATTACGTACCTATATTAGTTGATCAATAAAAAACTTCACGTCACGGGGTAAAAAAAAAACAAGAAGATATTAAATAAAATAGTTATCACTTTCATTTTTCCCTTTACATAATCTGACAAAACTTCTTTTATATTTAGCTTTATAATAAAAGCATATTAGGCACACTAGTGCAATACAAAAATACTCCGTTCTGTCTAAAACGAAGAAAAATACCAGATTGGGTACGAGGCATGGTCAGCTCGATCATGAGCTAAATCCATGCCAAAGTCATTGTTCTTCACTTCTTCTTGTTCTTTTCAGACTATACGCCAGCTTTAATTGCCACCCCAACACGTCCAAAAAGTTGGTGCCATTTCCATTTTGTTTAATCATCAGATGTGCAGGATTTACGTCAAACTTGGATAGCGGGAAGATTTAAAGCTAAGATCGATGATTCATATTAGTGTAACTAGAGCTAAATTATATACATTAAATTGCAATCGGATACACACAAGGGCAAATCGAAATGACTCAAATGGGATTACTGGTATGTAATTCCTCATATGGTAAAAGTATCGCGACACTTGTTAAAGGTTTTGCATTCGATATATTCAATGAGTTTGTATTGTTTAAACAAATACTTTTAAAAAATGACGTATCAGCACAATACAACCATGAATTTAAAATTTGTTAATTCGGGACCATTTAGAAACAAGACATAAGAGTATGTGATCATGTTAATTTTTTTTGCATAAGACGTCATAGGACCACTTGACCTTATATATATATCTTATACTTTTCATGACCAAATCAAGATTAACGAGCAACCTAGACGTGAACTGGTAGTAGCCCCATCAACATCGAAGTCATCTCCATCATTTTCTACAATTCAGGATTTGAGTTTGGACAATCTCATCTCTAATTGAAAGGGTCATGCTTGAATTGGACTTAGTTGACGAGCTAATTATAAATTGAAAGGTCAAGTAAATGGTCATTTTGGACTTGGCTGACTAGTAACACTACCCCGGTGCTTCCTTCTTTTTAGTATTGTTTTTTTAGATCAATATAAATGCTTCGTCAAAATCTATGGATTGCTTCCTACAATTTGCCCTTCTAGGTTCTCAACTTCTCATTAAACCTGGTCCTTTCAAGTTTCAACAAGAATTTGTTCTAATAGTTACAACAATCCGGTTATAAGTTTTGTTTTAATCTACCTGTGCTTGGTCGACTTTCTTAGATGTCTAAGACCCTGATGAGAAAAATAAACAAATAGTTGTTCTTGAGAAAATTCAAAAGACCTAGCTGTTAGTAAAAGATTATGGGGAATGCACAACTGATTCACTGTTTATCAATGAAAGTAATTTTTGCTTATTTTCTATTGATAATAAGCAAAAACAAACTCGACCACCATCATAATATGTTTTTTTAATTTTTGATGATATACCATCTAATGTTTTGATCTCTCTATCGTATGTTAAATGTTTTACAGTTTTGGTATATGATGTTGGAAGCGGTCGTATCTTTTTTAGGTTAGTTCTAAAGATATATTGAGACTTTGAAATAAGTTAAGTTGCAGTTGAGTCGAGTCCTCATCAATTCTTATCCACTGTAGTCGCTGTTTTAATAGGAAGTAGAATGAAGAATTTATGTTTACTACTGATATCTTCCTCGATTGAATGTAACCTTATGTGATGGTTTCAGTGTGTCACAATCAACAAAAGTTTGGTTTGGGGCCAGACTTGTGGACCAAAAGAACTAACTGTTCCATTGTCAGCCCAAGAAAAAGGCGCTAAAGGCCCAACAGAGGAGCCTCCTCTCTGGATTTCAGAAAGTTACAAAAAAGAAATGGTAGTTAAAAAATGTATGATCTTGATTGAAGCTAAGAACAAGGCCACAGTGTCGATAATCCCAAAGTGAAGTCTTTACACCAAAATTTGTTTCCTGTGGGTACTCCTGCAATACCACTCTCTCTCTCTCTCTCTAAAACTCTCTCTCTCTGTTGCTGGGTATTAGTGTCTTGTAAAGTTGAAGAACCATGAGTGCTGTTTCGAGCTCCTTCGTTTCAGTTCAGAATCACAAGACCCACTTCTTGACTGGTAATCTTTTCATTCCGCCACATCTTTTTTGTTTTTGGGTGTGATTTCAATCAAAGTACTTGCATTTCTAGTTGATATATGCAATAGGATCAATTGTGTTTATTCACTATGGGGTCTTTGATCCAGTAAATTAGGCTGCTTTTTCTAGAAGATGATGAAACTGAAATGTAAGAATTACCCATTTCTGTGATTTCCTTGGTTATTCTTAAAGGAGTAGTGTTCTGGGTTAAGTACCATCTTCAATCCCTATAGTGAGCTAAGCAGCTGAACATTAATAGGGAAAATCTGAAAGGATCAATAAAGGGTATAATCAAGAGTAGATTATTAGGCAAGTAACACTTGCAAGAGGTGAACTTTTTGAACTATAAGTGCATAGAGCTCAACAGTTGTGTGTTTTAGCTTCTGCATTTATCGCTGTTGGCCACTTCAACTTATCTCTCCGCATGTTAGTTGGGTTGTATGAGTTTGATTCTCTTTCAGCTTTGCTTCATTCAATGTATGATTGCATGGTAGATAGGGTCTAAGTCTGCCACTTCTCCTGTGCTGAACAAACGAGCAATTAGCTAAATAGTTGCATTGAATTTCAAGTTTTCAATTTTTTTTGTGTTAATTGTTTCCCAATGCTTGATGCTAGGTTCCTCTACAAAGCCAGTGAACCACTGTATTGTGAATGTTACGCCCAGCAAGCTTACATCAAACAAAAGGACACTTGTTGTGCGAGCAGGGTATGAATATACATTTCTGTCAGTTGCTTAGGATATCGTATAGCAGTAACTATGAGATATATGTGTGCATAAGTGTAACTTTGTATGGTTTTCAATATTATCCTTTTAGATTTTTGAATGTCTTTCCTATGCACGTACAGTAGTGGAAAAAGTACTGCTGGCATCTTCGTTGGTGGATTTGTGTTGGGAGGCATAATTGTTGGAGCATTAGGCTGCGTGTATGCACCTCAGGTATGATGACTTGTCAGTGTCTATGTATCGCATATTACTTGACTCTGGTTCTTGTGCATTGAGGACATAACACCCCCCCTTCTCCACCATAGATTCTCCTTTTCGAGTATAGGTAAAATTATGCAGTTATCTGGTTAAGTGACATATGACATGGTAGTGATTTGAAAAGATGAGCGTTTAATGTGGGCTCAGGGGTATACGCCTATAACGCTACATAGCTCGTCAAAAGAAAGAGTCAACATGTATATTGACTCCAAACCATGCACTTGACTGACAAATGATATCCATCTCAGATAAGCAAGGCACTTGCGGTAGCCGGAGCTGATAGAAAAGATTTGATGAGGAAGCTGCCAAAATTCATATATGATGAAGAGAAAGCTCTAGAGGTGAGTATTTATTTGCCCCTGCATTTTGCTTTTGGCAATGAGAAAGGTTAGGATTGTGCAGTTCAAGATTCATAGGATGGGGAAAGATTTGTTTCATCTTTTTCATGGAATCATAGTGTGATTCCAAATGCCACAATTCCTAATTAGTTGTATTCCAAACCTTGTAATGATGAAAAGTACTACCGAGATACAAAGCCAATGGTGATATGGAGGAACTGTGTCTTTAGTGACAGGAGGTGTGCGGCTTGAATTCCATTGCATATATATATATATATATATATATATATATATACACCGG
>NC_020491.1:7676409-7682006 GCF_000184155.1 Fragaria vesca subsp. vesca
GTTGGCCAGGCCGCCAAAACTTTATGGATTATGTAGTTAGCTTGGTTGGTAAGTAATTGAATCTGAATATATATATTTTTTGTTTTGTGTTTTGTGACTGATACAGAAAACTCGCAAAATCTTGGCTGAGAAGATTGCACAGCTAAACTCTGCCATAGATGATGTTTCTGCCCAGCTACATGCTGATGATGCCCCAAATGGAGTTGCAGTATCTTCAGATGAAGTTGAAGCTTCCATATGATATAGTGTCTGCACAGCGTTAGTCGGATGTTGTTACATGTGTTTGCCACCGAGAAATAATGTTTAAAATTTTCTTCTCATTTGTTTACCTTGTTTATAGACATGGTTAAATACATAACAGACAGCAGCTTCAGTAATTTCAAAACCATAATAGTTTCTGGAGTACTTATTTGCTTTAACATCAATACATTATCGAACTTGTTTTCACTTTGTATCAACTATCAAACAGGAAGCTTTCCCATGGTTGTGAATGGAGCTCTTTTACTTCTATTTAATTATTGGGTTGGGCTTCAAAACAAATGCGAAGGTATTTGGGTCGTCAATAAACACCCGCAACGAACCTCACAAGTTTCTTTTCTTTCATTTTTATTTATTTTTTGTCTGAAAGGCTCATTCTTTATTTTTCGTTTTCACAACAAACTAAACACCCAGAAAATCTACCAGATGCTCGAGTACGGTGCATCTTAAACATTTCAGTCGTTACATGACGATCGGCTGATCTTTCGATACAAATCATGGTAATGTCATACACCGGTGTATGAAAACCACGACAATTTGATTAATTTCATATACGGGTGTATAGTAAACCGTAGGGGCGGAGCCAGAACAGTAAGTCTAGAGGAGCCAAGATATAAAATACGAAAAAAGATACATAAAATTTTAAATTGTCTATCAAAATTACGTGCTAATTAAAATTGAACTTATTGTTTTTGTTGATGTATAGTTTCATTTATGTACATGTAAATAATTATATATTAAAAGTTTACATGCATGTAAAATGATTAGTTATTATAAAATGATTAGTTAATAACTAATCGATTATGGTTATGAATATGACAAGATGCAACGAGGAAGAAGATAATATAATCTAAAATATCAAACTAATCATTATTATGTGACATATTATTACATTGAAAGGAGACAGATCATTACAATTATATATAATTGTAACCATTTAGTCCTACGATAGCAGTGTAATTGATCATCTTTAAAATGTTTGGGGGGTGCCATGCTTAGTGTGGCTCCGTCAGTGTATAATAGTCTCATCATTAGATACATGAATATAAACCACCAACATAAAATAAAATTAATGAGGGGAATTCCATTCTCACAATCTAACCGAAAACTGACCAGTTGAGTTGTTTCCAGCTCGATCTTTATCGTTTAACCCTTAAGAATATGGAAAATTCGAATTCTCATGAATCATGATTCTTTAGTTTTAAAAACTCTGGGATCATAACAGCAAGGAAATCAAGAAGACAAAGAATTAACATTAATAATATGCATGAGACAAATCAAAGTCTGCGGCGCATGGTCATCATGAGCTCGAATCCAACTATACAAGAACCCAATTTTGGACAGATATGAAGGATGAGGAAACCAGAATGATCACAACTCTAGTATGTCGATCTGCTCTATTAAAACAATTCAAATCGACTAACAACGACAAGGAAACGAGGTTTTAGAGCTGGCTACACTTAATTAGTTTGTTAACCACCTTATTCAAATTGACCAATGCCAGCAGCAAAGACATGTTTTTCTCTTCAACTTGAATACAAACACATTGATTCGTTCAACTCGCCGAGTTGAAATGAGATTGACAACAGAGGTGAATCATATAATGCTACTAGTCACAACAAGAGGTGCATTGTTTAAAGTAAAATTAGTATATACTACAACAATAACTAAACAAACTTTATAAATATGCCAAAGACGTGATTTTGAACTAAAAATGCAACATCAAAGTACAATCTTAAGTCTTAGTATTTGTGATCAACATTTCGCCCAAATAATAAAAAAGTTATGTGCTCGTTGTTATCCTGTTATCCGTTCTAAACCTGTAATTGGTGTACAAGTGCATCTCACTGCCCTGAACCCTTTCTATACATCGATCGTGATTTCTTACGTAGAATGATTTTAACATTTTTGGACCAGCTTATAAATCAAAGCATCAAGAAAAAGCAAAATAAAAAAGCAATGCGTTCTGAATAATATAGAGCAGTGGGTATCAAGCAAAGGAACATGAGAGGATCTCATCGAGTTGCTTTATATCAATTCTTGGAGGAAATTATAAGGGTGGAGTCCGTCGATCAGTCCATTCAACTTCAACTCGACGACATAAATACATGCAATTATATATGCATGGGTCACTCAGTCCAAGCTTAGCTAACTTGATCCCCACGAGATGTGATGAAACACATGGAAGCCAGGCAGAATAATGTGCTTGTCCTTTTACACATTATTATGATTTTTTTCTTTTATAATTCACGATTAATATATAAGACTAATAGACGACTACAAAAGCTTATTATGTAATCTTTTATGAATATATAAACGAGTGTTTTGTGTCACTAAATCAATTAATCGTGTGAACTCATGCGGAATGTCAGAAAAGAACACTCAATGATTTTATTAACAAAAGATCACGAAATACAAAAGTTATCTTCATTGAGTTAACGCTCAGAGGCGAATGCATATATAATATAAGATCATACATATAAATATATACACACATCAATACTTGCAATGCACACAAGGTTGAGATGTGAGTCCTATAGCCTAAATACTGTTTTCTCCTACATAATGCCATTAATGGTGGTTTTTTCTCTCTTAATTTTGAAACAAGATGGTGGTTCTAATCAGAGCCAAATGTTGAAACTCTTGTATGATAATTTTGAAAAGTTAATTTAGTTAGTTTTTTACCATTACGAACTAAACCTTTGAAGATATATAGTTGGTCTCAAATTAGGATGCGAATTAAATCAATGGTTGTCCGGCCAATAATTTTGTGTTGTGGCTTTAAGAACTATGCAAGAGTCATGTAAACTAATCATGATTCATCATGCAAAATATCAAACAAACGCACCTTTCATTGGCGTGCCAATAATTCAGTGGTCACCGATACCCACCAACAACAAACTAATCGATGCATTTTATGTTTCGACATCGATGATAATACACTACTCAAGCCTCGAGGGTTCACCCAAGTCTCAACTCAAGGGTACGTTAAAATTAAAACAACGAGATTTTCTTTAAGAAAAAGTCACTAATCTTTAAGATTTAAGCTAGATAGTAATAGTATCCACTAGTTTCTCTTTTTCACGATATATTTTGTGAAAAATACACGCATGAATATATAACACGTTCATATCAATAAATAGTTCAGAAATCTGTACAATTATCATATTATTAGTTTTGTGATCGTGCTATTGTTGTTTATACAATGGTTATTTATACAATATAGTTTCCATCACAAGATTAACATCAAAATTGGACAACAAATTTGGGTGACCAAGTGAATCAAATTATAATGTATATCAGTACGTGTATATATATACGTATAACGCCATGGTGCAGTGATGCATATGCATACGTAAGAGCATACATTTTCAGCAAGCCACACACGTGGTGAAATACCATAACACTCATTATGGGGAAAACTCCAAGTTTGCTACAAAGTGTCCATATATATATATATCACATACCGCCTTCACCAAATAAATCCTATATTTGAGTTGCATTATTAGTTTATGAGATTTGATTGAAAACCCTTGTGTAAATCAAGATCCATATGCCTAGGAGGGCCTCCGAATAATTCGATTCACAACTTGTGTGCAACCACGGGTGCTATAGTGATATGAGTACAATAC
The DNA here is from genome assembly GCF_000184155.1 of Fragaria vesca subsp. vesca. Taxonomy (NCBI): domain Eukaryota; kingdom Viridiplantae; phylum Streptophyta; class Magnoliopsida; order Rosales; family Rosaceae; genus Fragaria; species Fragaria vesca. Next base: position 7,680,300 of record NC_020491.1, read on the forward strand.
TTCCTTCTTTTCATATTTCACATATAGAAGAGATTTCGAGAATATTAGATACAAGTGAGTGAGTCGTTCGATAATTTATGACACGCATATTTATGTAATATGTCCGTTCCACCAAGAAGGATGTCTACACTTCGATCATTTTATTTTATTGTCTTTAATGTTTTGTGATAAATATTGATAATGACTACGTACCTGTATTATTTGGTCCATCCAAATTCAGAAATTCTTAGTTGTAGTGATGAAATTGAAGCTAGCTGTCTATTTAGAATCAGATCGAGCCTGCCTAAGTAGAATTCTCACAAACACCTTGTGGGCAATTCGAACACTGTCGTGTACGTTTTTTGGTGTATGGAGCAAAATCAAAGATAGGAATTGTAATTGGACTCTTCTATTATATGGAGGCTCACAAAGTTTTGGTATTTTGCAAATAATGCTGCCTAAAAGTTTTTGGTTTCTGTAATCTTCTTAAACAATGGATAGTATAATGTTAGCCAGATAGCTGCTTGCAACCAGAACAAGAATTTGGCATTGCGCTAATCATGTCCCTGTGTACAATTAGTTTACATATGACATATGATAATTTCTGGTGCATTCGATACCATCCTATATATAAATGTTACAATTCAATAAGTGATATCGCATTCATGTTAAAATTCAAGCATATCGAAAATCACATTGTTATCTAAGAAATGTAAATAACATGATAATGCCGATAAGACAATAGGAAAATCGATGGTAAAATCAAATCTTTTAAACGAATTGATTTTATTGATTTAGTAGCTAGTATATGATCCAAAAATGGCAGAAAGCATGAACTATACGTATGATTTGGATTTTGGAGGTTCGCCCTTGACTACAGGTAATTACAAATGTAAACTAATTAACCCATATCAAATAATTGTGAAACCTAGCTACGTACATGTGGAGGTGAAACAATAGTGATGTTAATGCATGTGGAGGTTGTCTAGCTAATTGATCGAGCTCTATATAAACTTGGATTCACTAACATGCATGGCATACCATCGATCTCTAGTATATTTAGAAAAAAAAAAAAACATAGCTCTTCAAGATTAGTGCTTTCATTGCTGAGAGCTAGACACCATTGATTTGTAGAGATTAACGCCTCTTCATTCTTTCTAGCTCTTCTTGTTAATCATATATACAACCCCTCCTGAAGCTTTCCCTCCCATTTCTTTTTCCTGCGAACGACGAACGGCAATGATCGCCGGTGCCGGCCAACTTAACTCTTCGGCTTTGCAGAACCAACTCCAGGTATTATAATTCATCGCTCTGTGAATATCGAACTTAAATCTGCATATACTAGCTTCATGTTTTTTTTTTTAAATACAATCATATGTTCCTGGTTTTACTTCTTGCAACGTTCTACCGAATTCTGGGTTTGTGCATTAGTTTTCTTACTTGATTAGTGATTAATGATGAAGAACAACAGAAGATATGATTATCGTCATTCTCTCTGTAATTTAGGAACATGTACATGATTGCAGACGGTGGACTCTGACAATATAATGCGATGCTTATCTGTCTCTCTATCACACTTCAATATTTTCGCGACCGTTTTTGTCTTTTTTTCTTTCTTTCAAAGAAACAGATACAAAAAAGGAGAGAGAGAGAGAGAGAGAGAGAGAGAGAGAGAGAGAGAGAGAGAGAGAGAGAGAGAGAGAGTAGTACGTACGTTACGTTACGTTA
>NC_020491.1:7682026-7695140 GCF_000184155.1 Fragaria vesca subsp. vesca
GAGAGAGAGAGAGATTCCATTACTGGTCTTACTCCCATTATCGACCGCCATGGAAGAAACCACAGCCAGCTTTGCGTTAGAATCAAGTTCCACGTATGATCTGACTTCGCATATATTGGCCAAAACCCTTCTGCTTCTTCTTCTGATCTTTTCCTGATTCATTCTTATCTGAGAAAAGAAAGGATGATGATCAATAACGATGACTCGTTACACGTCATTGAGATATGGAAAATTCTCTCACATTTATGCAAGTTATTCTCTTCAATGGTAAGCTAGCTCTATACAGTTGTAAATTGCTCGAAATCAAGCTAATTGCTCTACACAGTTCTAACTGAGGTAGACTAATTGTTGGATAACGGATTTGTGGCCTAGCACTATGCCTCTGTCATTTTAATTATCCACTTTTCTTAGACCAGTGACCAATATTACCTTTCTTGTCTCCATTTTGGTCCTATTCTTTTATCTACTTTGATTCGATCATGTTTCTTCTGTCTTCTATAACAGTCCAGTCCTTTACTTAAAAAGCGCTCCAGAAATTGAAAGGGAATCAAATTCCAGAGTCTGAAAGTGATTTAGTTGGTTCCAACTATACTTCATATTCATCTAGACCATTTGTATTTGCATATTACCATTTATAGAAGAAAATGGTCATTTATAGTATTGCCAACCAAGTTTTACTCCAATTGGAATTGGGTTTCAAAAAACCAATTTGAAATCAAATTCATGAACCCAAGTAAATATCCAGAGGAAAGTAATGAAGCAAAATCCCAAGAAAAATAAGATCTTTGACACTTCTAAGAAATTTGAGACGTGTCCAATATTTTGGGGCAATAGAAGAGACGAGAGCTCAATGATGGGAGTATGGTACTGAAACAAGTCTTGACAAATGTAATGTATCTTCATGGTTATTTCCGATTCCTACAAAAGTGCACAAGCAACGTCCTTTTGCACTTTGGCTGTTTCCCTGTAAAATTTAAAGCTCAATACTTTGATTTTAGTCTGCTTTGGATTTTTCTGTTAAACCCTTTTGGTGTTGTTCTGTTACTCAGGTTTCCGCTTCTCTTCCTTTGGAATTGTTCTAGCAAAGTTACAAAGGGGTTTTGAAGATTGTCAAGCAGTGTTTAAAGTTTAAACACTTCCAAAGGTAGCACTTTGCAGCAGAGATTTAACTAAACAGAAGGAAATCGAAAGCTACATTTGAAAAAGATGGGTTTCTGGACTCTGTTTGAGGTGGCATCTATGCCAGTTCTGCAAGTTTTGATAATCAGTTTGTTGGGAGCTTACATGGCTACTGAGTATTGCAATCTTCTTCCTTTGGGTGCCAGAAGATCCTTGAATAAGGTATGTTGTTTCAAATTTCTGCATGATCCTGCTTGTTTTCGTGTGATCTCGAAAGTTTTTGAGGCTTCATTTGCAAATGCAGATTGTGTTTGTGGTGTTCACACCTTCCCTCATGTTTGCAAGTGTTGCCGAGACTGTCACATTTGATGACATCATTTCATGGTAGGCTACACTTGTATGAAAATTTTCCCATTTTCTTGAACCTTTCGGATTCATGGACAGTTTGATCTTTCATTTTTCAGGTGGTTCATGATTGTCAATGTGGCACTTACATTTTTTATTGGATCCATTCTTGGATGGTTAGTGGTAAAGATACTGAAACCAAAGCCTTATCAGGAAGGCGTTGTAATTGCTTCATGTTCATCAGGTGATTCATGCTCAAAATTCTTTCCTGAACTCTCACATTGATGTAATTTGCTCATGAACTAATTATGATCAATCCTATTGAATATATAGCAAACTTGGGAAACCTTCTGCTTATACTTGTGCCTGCAACCTGTCATGAGGCCGGAAACCCCTTCGGCGATCATGAAGTTTGTAGTGCAGTTGGACTCGCATATGCCTCGTTTTCCATGGCGGTAAGAAAATTGCTTGCTCTTCATGATGTAAATCAGTGAATTATGAAGTTGGTGACTTGGTGCTAACAAATTTTCACTTGGTTGGTACTGCAGCTTGGTGGTTTCTTCATTTGGACTTATACGTATCAGCTGATAAGATCCTCATCTGTGAAATTTAAAGCACTTCAAGAAGCTGAAAAGGTGGCCATGAAGAGGCCGAATAAGGACTTGGATGCTGATGGGGCAACTCACCTTCTCAAAGAAGGAGATGAAGAGCAGGGCTCTATTGTAGTCTCATCTAAATCCGCAGATCACCCCCCTGCTGTAAGTATATATCCTTCTACTGTCATACTTAGGAATCAGATTCTGGCTTATGTGCAAAAATTAACTCAAACTTTTCTTTGGACTGTCTGGATTACTCAAATAGCAGATAGTGACTCATGAACCAGATGTATCATTTGCCCGAACAATACTAGCATTTTTTCAACAGATTTTACATGAGTTAATGGCACCACCAACTGTAGCTGCAGTGAGTTTTCATAGCATTTCATCTGAATTCTATTAGTAAGTGCTTCATAAGGCATCAAGACTGATACATAAGTTGCATGTTTGCTCAATTTGATGTCTATGATCAGATCATTGGATTTGTCTTCGGGGCAGTTCCATGGCTTAAAAGCTTGATAATTGGTGACAGCGCCCCCCTCCGAGTGATCCAAGACTCAGTTACACAACTCGGGTAAGTAATTGCTAGGTTTAGAGCTTAGAAGGCATCTCCTATGCTTCAATCAAACAACTTCAAGACAATTAACAGCTAATGCACTGTGCAGGAATGGAACTATTCCTTGTATCACACTTATTCTTGGAGGCAATCTCATGCAAGGTAATGTACCAAATGAGATATTCAATATTTTCCAACATTAGACTACTTGAGTACTTTCTCAAGATCTAACTGAGTGATCACTACTATTTGCTTGTGACCAAATAGGCTTAAGAGCATCGACAATCAAAATACCTGTCCTCCTTGCAATCATCCTTGTTCGATACATTCTACTTCCAGTAATTGGAATTTGGATTGTAAAAGGAGCAGACCAACTAGGGTTTCTCCCACCAGACCCTTTATTCAAGTTTGTGCTGATGGTTCAGTTCACATTGCCACCTGCTATGAACATTGGTAAGCAAGCCATTGCAATATTTGCTAACACTTTACTGAAATAGACCTAACAGAACAATGCAGCTCAATTCGGCAACTGAACAAGCCACAGGAGCACTTACATGTCTACTTGATGCAAATGCAGGTACCATAACCCAGCTGTTTGACGTCGCCGAGGCAGAGTGCTCAGTCATCTTCCTGTGGACATACTTGGTCTGTGCCCTAGCACTCACTGTGTGGTCTACTGTCTACATGTGGATCTTGTCTTGAATTGTTGAGGATGGCAAAAAGCCTCAGAAAGTAGTATGTAGCATCATTTTTCGTTAGCAATTCGCACGCAGGAGCGAAGCATGAATCTGAATTACATCTGGGTTTCTGTGTCTTGTTCTGATTCAATTAGTTTTTTGAAGTGAAATTTTTGTTTAGGGTGGTCTAGGAGACCCTGTAGGTCGCATGCTTTTATTTACCTGATAGTGTAGTAGGAGTGAAATATGAATAGAATTAGGGTTTAGTTGGATTTTCACAGGTCAATGAATCTCCAAGTCATTGATACCCTGTGTCTGTAATCTGTTATGTATGTAGGTTGTGAAATATTTGTTCTTGTGACTTGTTCTCCTGCCATTGAGTTCAGTAAAACCATAACAAACTGAACTGCACATAACCAGCAACCGTGCAGAACCTATTTTCACTTGATTTCTCGTCGTTAATGGCATATAGGTTGGGATTTACAATTTGGAGATGAACAATCGTTTCCGACCAACAGCGAGTTTAAACAGTTGAAGACTATAGGCAACCTTCCTACTATCTTTGTTGGCAAAAGCTCAAGTTATACACGTAAACCATCAAAACTCAGTTTAGATAGATTTTCATTGCGCCACTCCAACCTTGGTCTACCACCTAAGTAGTATGATTCACATTTTTGAAGCAAAACCTATGGCAGGCCTTCCCATCCCAGTACGAAACCTCCATACAATATTTAACCTGCCAGTCTGCTCCTAAATCTTTAAGCTCTACAATAATTTTGTGAACACTCACGCTGAGGAAAAGGATCGAGTTGAATCAAATGAATGAAAATATACACTTCCTGTGCTGCAACCCCTGCTGCTGACGATTGTTCGAACCAAAGCATCAATAGCTCCTCCTCTTACCAGAAAAATAAAATAAAATCAATAGCTCCTGATTCACACAACTGTCCAGGGTATAGGGAGGACAGGTTACTCATCCAACAGCTTAAGCTCGAGTTTTGGTCTATTGGGCTGGGGCTCGACAATCTCCAAATGAATTCTCACCGTCTGGAGAACACTGTATGAAATGCTACCATCCATTTTTCTAATCTTCTGCTGTTGCTCATCTACATACCATTCTCCACTTCCCTTCTGACCTCTCGGGGTCAAGTACACAGGCCCTTCTATGCCAAACCTGCAAGAGAAAGACAGAGAAAGAGTTTACTCATAAGTTTATCAAACAACTGGCTCCACTACATAAGACTGAATATCCAGATGAAATCAATGGAAGTAGCATTATATGGGACAACTGATTTGTAATCAGTCACACATAGAAAGTAGCCAGAATGTAATCAGAAGAAGATAATTAATAACATTCTCGTCACAAATCACAAAGCGCGCACGCACGCACACACAACTTGGGGATTCTGAATGAGTTTAGAAAACATACTTGGGGACAAATACAAAAAATCCATTGGATCTTATCCTCACAACTCTTGCCTCCGTGTCCGTTGGCCTACATGAGCAAATGAAATATGAGAGAGAGAGAGAGAGAGAGAGCGACGGATAGCAACAGAGACGGAGAAAGAGAGAGCTTCAAACCGTGTTTTGAAAAAAATCAGAGTGTGGAGTTCCACTGAGGCCCGGCTTGCCATCTGGGCATTCCTATGTCGATAGTTTAAATCTGTAACACAACAAATGAAGCAGCAAACATGAGAAATACGCAGCATTACACAAATAGACAAGCCATTGGATTGTCTTTAGAAGATATACAATCTTAATTTAGAAAAGCAAATTTGTGGAGAAAACTTCTGTTAGTGCAATGTACAGAAAATGGGCACATTTTATACCCAAGCTGATTGCTGCAAGTAGATTATTGCTATACTATCACTTATGAACATGGGAGATATCTAAGCACAGGAATAAGTATTTTAATACTCAAAGCAAACACTTAGTTATGGAAAATTCCATACTTTCAGCAATACTATTGAGTTGGTGTCCATCTTCGAATACAGTTGGAAGCTTTTGTATACCCAGAGATGCAGCAAGCAATCTGTGCACTATGACATCTGTAGAAAAACATACTTCTCAAGTCAAACAACAGTAACTCAGATCACCGAGAACAAAATGACTGAAAGTGAAACTAACCTGCATATCTCCTTATAGGAGAGGTAAAATGGGTATACAGAGGGGCTGCAAGCCCATAATGAAGATATTCTGGAGGGGTGAGTTCCCCACTACAGAAATAAACTGCCTAGATTATGCAAAACAAGGAACATTAATATGTTTATAAAGGTGTTCTATAAAGTAAATCCGCTGTACTTAACCATTGAAAGAAAATTACCTGTGTCATGCATCTAGTTGCCAATATACGGATAAGCTTATTAAAGTAAGGATCGTCACCCTGCAACAACGTTTACATTGCTATTAGTATTTGAGAGAGAGAGAGGAGAAAATATCTTATAACTTTAGCTAAACCCATAAGCCTCATATCATTAACATGCCTATGAAACTAACACCTACCACAGCATGGTCAAGTGAATCAGCCAGTGCTTTTGATGATGAAACATCCAAGTTGAGACCAACAGCAGCAGCTGTACGTAACAAAGGTTCAAGCATCTCTCGTGTCGGAGTAGGATGACGCCTGCACAAACACACATGGGATGTGAATTGATCAAAATAGACATCGCAAAGTTCAATAGCAGGTATAAGCCTATTTTGCAAAACCAGAAAAGTGTGAAAATGAATCCATCCAGAAATGATGTATTCCAACTCAACATAGATTACAATGCTACTCTAATTTGTAAGAAAAAGGCAACCAGAAGTCCATTTCAGGAAAATAGCATGAGGCAATGAAATTACTTGAAAAAAAAAAATACATCGACTTGCCTCAATAGTGAGCACGAAGGATAATGTTTAAGAATCTTTTCAGCAACTGAAACATTAGCAGCAAGCATAAACTCCTCAACCATTTGGTTTGCTTCACGTATCTGGTACATACCTGCGGAAGCAGTTATAAACTTGAAAAATATAGCTTGAAGAAATAAAAATTAGCTGACGGAAAGCTGGGGGAACTTCAAATATAAAGTGAGCAATAACGCTCATGTCTTTCGATGTCCTTCCACATAATGCTCTTACGGTAAATAACTCAAAATACCACACATAATAACATAATTTGAATGTGAAGTCTGCCATAAAATGGATTATGCCTAGTTACTGAGCAATTAATTTCAAGAGATGCTGTAAAATTTCCTTGGTGAATTATGCAACAGCACAGCTGATCTCTTTCTCAGTGTAAGTAATACCATCAATAAGAATTTCCATTATGCTGAGAGAAAAAAATTAACTTGCTATTAAAAGACACACCAATATCAAGGGGATCATGAGTCTCAGTGTCAATTTGAAATTTGACTTCCGCAGATGCAAGAGTTAAGGCTCCTCTCTCAATACGTCTTGACCTCATTATCTGTAGCAGTGTATACGAAAGGGTACTCAGAGAAGTTAGGAAACAAAGAGTCATATGCATCTGTTTGAATCTATAACCAGATGGTCCAAGTGCAAACCTTTGCTAATCTGTTCATGTTTCTCAAATCTGTAGTTACTGGATCCGTCAACCGGCTGAAATGAAAGGAGTACGAGGCTTAGAGCTATAATGAGAATCTAAAGCTACAAGAAATTTTAATAAGAGGACATAAAAGGAGACGGTCCATGTTGTGGAGGCAAGTTCCAAAACCCCAACGGACACTGGCAACTTAAGTTCATTCTCTCTCCTTCTATACCAACTAGAATACTAGATATACATACATATTTACATACATGTGTATACATCTATACATTTATATTTAATTATTTTTATATATCCACCAGAGGAGCGAAAACAAGTTTGGATTCTAGGTTAATTTCTTTTATGAGCATTCCCAACCCACTGATACCCCAAAAGAAATTTTTTAACAATAATGTCTGGATCAACTCATTTCTATAATATCCATCTTATTTTCTGTATTAAACTGGTGCAGCAGACTAATTAATGAATTTGTAATATCACCACACCATCCTCTGCCCAAACCAATGTAGCAATGCATTATATGGGTATATACCTGACAGGTGAATAAGAATCTACATGAAGACAAATAATGATCATATTTAGAAGAAACAATATTACATAAATGATAAGACTGGTGTGGTTAAAATGAACAAAATAAAAAACAGTTATGGTTCTTAACAGAAATAACTGGTGTGGTTAAAATGAATTTATCCACCATAGTGCAACTAACTTGCAATACAAATGTACCTATCATCCATCCTTGCTTGAGCTTCAACGTAAGACAATGCTGCAGAAGATTTAATGACACTTTTTGTGTATCTAGTAGATATAATCTCAGCTTCAGATGTCATTTCCTGGAATTCAGTTAAACAAATATATAACAATCTCCAAATACAAAAAGAAAAAAGAGCCTTAGAACATAAATATGTTAAAACTGATAAGTAAACAAAGACTAAACGTATCCTATCATGACTACTCAGTGAGTAAGCATATACCCAAAGAACAGAAAAGGCTAGCCTTTCCACATCAGCTCGGAGCGAACATATATCTGGACAATAAGGATTATTGATCAGTAAATACTCAACCATTTTAGGATAATACTCGCTATTTTTTTGTTGACGGTAACATTTGATGCCAGTTGAACCCACGAACCAGTATATGTTGCTTCAAAGCAACATATACTCGCTATAACATTTAAAAAAAAAAACAAATTAGACCTTCTGTCAGAGGTTTCGGGAGCATGTCAATGCGTCGATCGACAAGGTAGACCGAAGTGCCCCTTTGTGAAGCCTCATCGTCAAGAGGGTTACCAGGAAGTACAAAATTTGTAACATCGGCAATATCTAATGAATGTTAAAGATTACACTTTGTTGATAATTTCTATTCGCAGAAGATTCCATGAAGCCTCATAAATGTAGTAGGATGATGCATGTGTGTATAGAATGGGAGCATCCAACTCAACAACTGGCAATGGGTGGAGCAGCCCAAGGTTATATGCAAGTGTGAGACTCCATAATTTAATATCCTCATGTGTGGCATGACTTGAGCCAAACAAGTGGAAAACTTGAACACTATATGCAAGGCTACACATTTCCAGATGCAGAGCACTGTCAACACCCATCAACAATTAAGTAAAACAATATATGAGGATACGGACACCAACTTCGTAATTTCCATTTGGAAGAGCTGTACAGTGAAGTGCATCGTCAATATCCCTGCATCCTGCATAAACCAGAAGCAAAGTATCTCCGCTCAATGTTAACTGAACCATTACATTTTCTCAACACAAGACATCAAAAACCAAGAAAAACAAAAAAGTAGGAAGAGAAAGAAGAGCAAGGAGGAAAAGAAAAGGAAGGGATAGGGTCATATACCAGGAGGGTCCACACTAAAGACACGTAATTGTCGCAAATCCTCCCTAACAGGATTTGCCAAATCTTCAGAAGATACGGACCATGGCAGTGGCGGCAAGCATGCTAGAACTTGAGTAGAAAAGGGTCTTGTGTTTATATCATTCTCAATCAAGACCACCTGCAGGATCCAAAAACCCAATGATAGTTGTTGGCATATTAATTATGGTAAATGTCCATTTAGCTTTTTGTTTAAATAAAAAAACAAATGTGTTTTCCAAAAAATACATATTAAAATCCCTTACCCCTCCCCACCCTTACAAGTGAGATAAATTGCAAACTTAAAAAACAAATGTTAAATATACTACAAATTGAGGAAAGTAAAAAATGGTTGCTCCTAAAAAAAGTATAGCAAGCAATTGGACCCCTTCAAACATACCTCAGTTTCAGTATCTTTATCACCAATTTGTCCTATGGTTCGTACATAATGGCCAGACGGATAACGAGACGAACAGTCCCAAGAATCAACCGCCACAGTAATTCTCTTGTCCAAAAGATTTTCTAGCTGTCGAGTTTGAATTCGAATCTTAGGAATCCTACAATCTTTTGAGACAAATAAGGCATGGGCAACACCACCACTACCAGCAGGCTTAGACATCGGCTCCAACGATCCACAATAACTACATGAATGATTCATTGTTTGTATCAGATAACACAGTCAATATTTAGAAAAGCTCATCGTAACAACTCTACCGACAAAGCATAACAGTAGTGCAATCCGAATCCTAACATTAAGTTTCAATTGCAAATGATACAACTTAAGTCAACTTACGAGTGCCAATTCCGCTTTATAATTCCAACAATCCGGCCAGATGGACGATTTGAAACCGAACAAGTTTCTCCAGCAGAATCTTGTGGTTGAGCTGTGGTTCTAGGAACATCATCAGCACTGCCAGGGACCAGATGAACACCTTCTTCTGCATCATCCTCTGTGAGAGAGGACAGTGTACACAATATACTCATTAGAAAAATGCAATGAGAAAACCAAAAGTACAGAGAAAGAAGCATTGTTTCAAAAATCAAAATGAAAAATCCTCAATATGGGTTCCAAATACTCAGCTACGCAATTTTAAATGTGGCCTTAAGGTACCAAAACTCTAGCAGTAGTTATTAAGAGACCACTTGCTTTATTTTCTACTATGGGAAGATATCTTATTTCATTTTTCTCTTTGTATTCCACCTGAAAAACTAATCAGAACTTAGAACCAAAATTAGCCCCAAAACTAAGACTTTTGATTTCAAACCAAGCCTAATCCTCGTGAAACCAATTAAATGCATGCAGACCATTTTCATGTATTAATTACCTTCATCTGCTATAGCAAGATTTTCCTCCTCATGCCATTGCTCCTGCGGCAGAAGCTGGACTGCCACTATATCACCATCAAAAGCCCTATTCATGTTTGCACGTCCATAAATTATTATTTCATCACTGAGGCTCTGGCTTGCAACATATGCTTCAAAAGGGTTGTATCGGTTCACCCTAAGTTTTCCTTGATGGTACATACCAATCTTGATACCAGAGGTAATCTCTGACAAGGGTTTATGCTGCCAAAAGAAATGAGAACAAGAAACTAGTTAGAACCACCTTGTTTTTCATGCTCCTTATAACAGCTCCCAATACATGAAAGCTTGCGAAATCAGCATTACAGTACCTCGGCATAAAGGACTTTCTTCTTTGATGGTCTTAAATCTTCAGCCTCCTCCATGATCACTTCTGCCGATGCAGGATGCACAAGCAGATCAAGCAAATCTGGTCGGCTCAATGATCTCACATACGACTCCACTGAAATTTCCAATGTAGTAACATCATCAAACTTCCTCACAAAAAATGAAACCTTGAAGCTGACACACAAAATAAAGCGCCTGACCCTATACTGACAACACAGACAGTAACCACGCATACACACCTGTCTCTGCAGTAATCCCCTCTTCAATAGCCTTCCTCTTATTCTCTTTGTCATTAGTTAAAAGCAAAATACGAACTGATCCAGCCAGATGTGTTTGATACCACTGAGCAGCCACCCGAATCGCTGAATAACAATTTCTTCAATGTCAAAAAGATTTGAATTACACCAGCACAAAAATAAACAAGAGCTCGAGATCAGCACAAGTACAAACCTCTATCATTTCTGTCATTTTTACTTTCTCCACTCATGTCTGTGACATATGTATCCCTATACACAGACCAAAAATCACCAAATATCAAAACAAGAGCTCAAATTCGCAAAACGAAAACTCTAAAGCAAAAAAGAGAAACCGAAACCTACTTGTGATGCTCATTAGAGAAAACATAGAAGTTCCGCAACGAATTGCTACAGATGGCTCTAAGTCTATTGTAAACGGACAAGTTCCTGTTCTTGACCTCCTCGAGCACAATCGAAAGCACCACCACGTCGTTAATGGCTGCATTCTCAATCAAATCAATCTGCAAAACCAGTCTCAAGCTCAAAATCACTTCCTAATTCAAATTCAATAGTGCAAACTCAACAAAAACCATAGAAATGATATTCGAACCTGGTTGAGCACCACATTGGTGTCGAGGATGAGGACGGTGGAAGCGGCGGCGCTCAGGCGAGCATTGGCGGCGTTGCACTTTTGGCATACCGGAGCTCCACAGTATATATCGTCGCGGAGATAGTGCTCTCTGACGACCTGAGAAAACCAGAACAGAAACCCTAATTAGACTGCAAACCCTAATTTTGAAAATCAGAGCGGAGAGAGGTTTATGGTTTTGGGAGGGAAATAGGGGAGTGAGATTCAGACCTTGGTGATTTTGCCTCCTCTGGTTCTCTTGTTGTATGACCGGTTCTGCCACATGGTTCTCGGAAAGGTGTGGCGGAGCTAGGGTGGTTCGCTGTCGGAGAAGGATGAATACGGCGTCGTTTTTTTGGGTGCTTCGGCGAGTTTGGAGGGAAGGCACTGTGGGAATGAGTGTAGGTTGGTTTTCGTATCCGGCCGGGTAAATAATCGCTGGGTTTATAGTGACACGTGGTTAGCACGTGACGGCTCTGATTTAACCTAATCGGAACCCATCTTTAACTCTCGCCTCTCGGTCATCACCAAAGTCTAAACTTTGTAAATTATTTACATGTTTGTTTGTTGAGACCAACTGGGATTGTCCTAAATAAAAAACTCAGTTTAGTTAGTATCATATTTGGTGTACTGGGTACTAAAATAAATAAACTTACGTAGCATATTGTTTTTAATTGGTCTCCTTAGATGGTGTTATTATGCGTACTCAAATTGGTCATCCTTAAATAAAACCATCATTCTAAACTATAAACCAAGCAAACTACTCTAATACCATGCAACACCAAACACGGGTTAATATTAGTAAAACTTAAGACAACCCACATGAGTCCATAAATAAGGAGGTGTAATGTAGTCTAGGAATATTTTAATTAGAGACACGTGAATCAGACGGTTGAAAATAAACTTACATAATTAGCATGACTGAATTAACAGATAAAAACACAAACATGAGATAGTGCATTACATGTTTGTTTCATTGGATTAAATGAGACTGTGCTAAATAAGGAGTCCAGTTTAGATAATACTGTGTTTAATGTTACTTGGTACTAAAATAAATGAGCTTACGTAATACTTGTTTTCATTTTGGCCTCCTTAAATTGTGTTATTATGGGTACTCAAATAGGCCATCCTTGATAGCACTATCATTCTAAACCATAAACCAAACAAACTACCATCTAATCATATGTAACACCAAACATGAGTTTATATTAATACAACTTAAGACACCCCACATAAGTACATGAGAGTCTTAAAAATAAGAAGATCTAATGTAGTCCCGAGTACCAAGCGTGCATATCATTGCGTCAAGCATATTTGTCTCGGTTTACGCTCTGCACATTGTGTCTAGTGTTGACATAGAGAGGCAGTGTTCTATCTGTATGGTCAAACAAACGCAACATACGAGTGACATGATGAAATATAGTATCACCAAATATGTTACGACAATAAAATGCAGGAAACCTTGGTTACCGGTCTCTTTATCAACCTCAGTTAAGAAAAGACATAATAAATCGGTGAGCCGTGATTTATTGGTTAACTAGAAACAGTTACGGATCTGTTAACAAAAATGACATTCATGAACCAATCGGGTCTAACTTTAATCACGATAAACGCTAATGAACCAGGCTAGGCTAGGCTAGGTGCATTGTTTTGTGCATAATTAATTTTTTAGAAAATTTCATAAAAGCCCTCTTTTTAACATTTTCTTCTTTATAAGTCCACCCCAACATTTTTGTTCATGTAAGTCCATTTTGTGGCCCAAATCCAACAGCTTACTTATGTATCATACCTAAAATACCCTCGGTCCCAAATCCATCAGCCATATCTGTCTCACCCGAAACGTCTCTCTCTCTCTC
>NC_020491.1:7695160-7711368 GCF_000184155.1 Fragaria vesca subsp. vesca
TACCTACTACCTACTCTCTCTCTCTCTCTCTCTCTCTCTCTCTCTCTCTCTCTCTCTCTCTCTCTCTCTCTCTCTCTCTCTCTCTCTCTCTCTCTCTCTCTCTCTCTCTCCATTCTTCACCTCTGATCCCATCCCAACGATGACGACACCTCTACTTCGATGCCGATGGATCGACGACCACAACACTTGGACCTCGACACCGACAACTCGACCTCGATGCTGTCGGCTCAACGACGCCTCGACCTCGACGCCGCCGGATCGACGACATCAAGGTTTCCTCTGCCACATCGACGAATACCCCTAGTCCTCACCCTCGACTGCCTGACGATCGAGAAGTACCAGATCGAAGGCGGCCTGAAGATCCAGATCTCCGTTTGACGGCTCCGATCATATCTTGGCTGTGGTCGACGTCCTCCTAGCCGCTGATAAGTGCGTGAACAACCACCTTATCACTCGCTTCCTTAAATCCGGCAAGTACGCCGAGCGCGTCCGCGTCCGCGTCGGCGCCCCCGTCTACCTCACCGCCGTTCTCAAGTATCTCGCCTTCGAGGTAAATCACTCAATCCTCACCGTCAATTCAAATTTTCCGAAAACCTCAATCTGATTTTGATTTTTTTCTGTCTTCGTGATTTTAGGTTTTGAAATTGGCCGGAAACGCAGCTAGGGACAACAAGAAGACTTGGATTGTGCCACGTCACATCCAATTGAGATTTGTAACTATGTATCAGCATCATTGTAGTATAGTAGTACATTTTCAACACAATAATAGTATATTTTTGATACGGTGATAGTATATTTTTTGCATTGTGATATTACATATCAACCTGTTTAGTAGATTTTGTATTAGTTAGTAGTAGCTTTTGTTGCTGACGGTAGTAGCTTTTCTTTTTGGTGATAGTAGTTTTTCATTCTAGCGACAATAGCTTTCTTTCGGGTGATAGTAGCTTTTCCTTCAAGCGGTAGTAGCTTTTCTCCCTGACGCTAGTAGCTTTTCTTTAGAGTGGTAGTAGCTTTTTTGTCTAACCGTAGTATCTTTTGTTGCTAGTGAAGTAACTTCTGTTGCTAGTGGTAGTAGATTTGGTTGGTGGCAGTAGTACTTTTTGTTGCTGACGGTAGTATCTTTTGTGTTAGTGGTAGTAGCTTTTTTTGTGACGGTAGTAGTTGTTGTTGCTAGCGGTAGTATCTTTCGTTGTCATTGATAGTAGCTTTCTTTGTTGATGACAATAGTTTTTTTTGCTGTGGGTAGTATCTTTTGTTGTTAGTGGTAATAGCTTTCTTTGCTGACGGTAGTAGTTTTTGTTGCTGGCGGTAGTATTTTTTATTGTCTGTCATAGTATCTTTTATGGTCGTCAGAATCCTCACTGATGGTCGGCCGGAAAATTCTCCGGAGCTAGGCCGAAAAGTTCGCCGGAGGTCGGCCATAGACTTTTTGTGGTTGTTGACTTTTTACATTAGTGGTATTTTTGTAAATATAAAAGAGAATCTAATTTTTGGTTGGATGGCAGTCTGTAATTTTGTTGAACTTCAATACCTAATATAAGACTCTATTTAGGCTTGAGTGGACTTATGTGAGTAAAAATATTGGGGTGGACTTATATGGGATAAAATGTTTTAAAGTGGACTTTTATGTAATTGGCCCTTAATTTTTTTAATTATATGGTTGTTAGAGTTATAGGATTGATGGGCAGAATTGATAATTTATATTTCGGTGAATTTTCAGAACCCCTATCTTTTTTTTATTGTGGTAGAGATGACGTAGATAAGGATATCTCCATGGTGTTGGGTCTACCCGGCCTTTTCCCGCGTTGTTATCCGAAACAAAGATTCTTTACAAGCCCAACTACAAAATTCAACACACACACGTCATGCCAATAAATGACCAAAACGAAACCGATCGCAACAGCTAAGACAAACCCGGATAAAACTTCCGGACTCGGAGATCCGAATCGTGGCGGGTCGGAAACACCTTCGAATCTTCTACTCCCTAAAACCCCACGCCTCCACTATTTCTTCCTCCCTCCGCCTTTGTTGACCATATTGACCTCCACATCCCCTCAGCCCTCTCCATCTTCTGGGGGTTACAACGCCTTCAAATCCCTCTCACAGATGAAGAACCACCACCACGCCGCCACCTGGAAGCTCCTCCTGCTCCTCCTCCTCCTCATCCTCGGCTCCGCTTCCCCAAACGCCGCCGTTTCGGCCCCCGCGCTTCGCCGATCGCAGCCGAACCACATCGTCGGCATCTCCCGCTCTCCCGGCCGATCGCTCCTCTCCCATCCGCCGCCGCCGTCAGTGTTCTCAACTCCCTGAGTTTCACCGATTTGTTAACTCTAATTCCATCTGTAACTGAATTTTCATATTTCGGTTCCATTTTGATTTTGACAGTCAGCAGCGGAGCACTCACTTCGAGGCGGTGCCGGAGGGGAAGTTACGGCTGGTGGACAGTAACTCCGGCGCAGTAATTTATAGCGTGGATTTAGGGGCGCCGCTGTACAGTTCATATCAGGCTCCTGGAGTCAAAGATGATAATATGTTCTTCCACGCAGATGTTGATGAAGATGGACATCTCTATAAGATCACAGATGGCGACAAACAGGTATGTCATACAATGCCGCTGTGGTTTTCCTCGATTTATTTCGTTTTCGTATGGAAATTCATGTTGTGAAATCGATTCATATTTGTGCTATTCATGTTATTGATTAGTTAGGATCAATGTTATGATGGAACTAGAACATTCACATTTTTGGTATTGGATGCATATATGCTGGTGTAGCTGCAATGAAGTAATTTGTTACTTGCACATACTCGGGGATGGTACATTAATTGTTGACTTCCTTGCAGAACCTTCGTATGACTGTAGCTGATTTCGTCCAAATGACGCCTTATACATTAGATGATAGAAGTGTTACAGTTGGATCAAAGAAGACCATTACTTATGAGATTAATCCCTTCACTGGAAAGAAAATTCGCAGATACACTTCAAAGCATGGAGAGAAGCAGGGTGTTACGTACGCTGGTATTATCAAAGCCATTAAGCAATTGTTCAAGTCTGCTCCAACGAGTCCAAAAGATGCTAAACCACGATTAGATGTCTTGGTGACGGAGTATACCCTGACGGCATACTTTCCAAATTCAAATGAACTCGCATGGAGTTTGAAATATCTTGAAATTGGAGTTCTTTTATTTTGTTCAGATATTGCAAATCCGGTTACTGGGGGCCTTGGTTCTGAAACAGGCAGTGATATTGTCTTACCGTTACCATGTCAATCAAAAATAAGAGTCAGCCATCAAAATCGTATATCAATTGAACCATCTAGACATGACAGAATATTAGTGGAACAAAAGACAGATAAGATCCCCTCAGATCCTGCTTCAAATAAGATGCATGGCATGTTAGTCATGCTTTTTGATTGGTCACGAACTTGGAGTCTCACGTTCTCCTTTGTCATCCTCCTGGGCTTTGTTATATGCTGCTATGCTTATGTAGTTAAAAGGCAACGGCTCACTGATCCAAATACTGCTCCTTCCAAGAGAAAGAAGAATCGGAAATCAGGAAAGAATATTAGTGTCATTGGTGAAAAGAAGGAGAATCATGTATCATCTCAGGATGAGGAAGCTTTAGCACACTCTTATGGTGATAACAAAACATTGCCACTTGATGAATTATTATATGGTGCTTTGGTCGGTCACAGGATTGGTAAACTGCTTATATCAAATACAGAGATTGCCAAGGGAAGCAATGGTACCATTGTCCTGGAGGGAGTTTATGAAGGTCGACCTGTTGCAGTGAAACGCCTTGTTCTAGCTCATCATGATATGGCTTTTAAAGAAATTCAGAATCTTATTGCATCTGACCGACATCCAAACATAGTACGCTGGTACGGAGTAGAGTATGATCGAGATTTTGTTTATCTCTCTCTGGAGCGCTGTATTTGCAACTTGGATGATTTGATACAACTTTACTCAAATTCCTCTCCAAATCCAGTAGCTGGTGAAGACTATGCTTTGATTCAAAATAAGGTCCGCTTGTCCTCAGTAAAGAATATTATGCCAGACGCCGATTTATGGAAAGCAAACGGTCTTTTGTCCCCTCTATTATTGAAATTGATGAGGTTGGTTAACATTTACTTCTGATTCCTTGTATATAAATTTCACCTAGCATCTTCTTGACATTCTTTTTGCATCTGTGACTTAGGGATGTGGTTTCCGGGCTTGTGCATTTACATGAATTGGGGATAATCCATCGGGACTTAAAGCCTCAAAATGTTTTGTTGATCAAGGAAAGTTCATTATGTGCAAAGCTTTCTGATATGGGAATTAGCAAGAGACTTATTGGGGATATGTCTTCTTTGGGTCATTATGCTACTGGCAAGTACTCTTTACTTGTCCTACTCACGAACTTTATAAGTCTAAAACATCCTACCTTTTATATCCAACATTAATGGTTAATGGCATCAACCATAAAATCTTCTCGTTCACAATTCAAATTAGAAATGCTACTTCCGTTAATCATGGATAATATTTATTGACTTGATTGCAGGTAGTGGTAGCTCAGGTTGGCAAGCACCTGAACAGCTTCTTCATGGGCGGCAAACACGTGCAGTGGATTTGTTTAGTTTAGGTTGTGTCCTATTCTTTTGCATCACTGGTGGTAGACATCCATTTGGTGACCGCCTTGAACGTGATATAAATATTGTGAAGAACCAAATGGATTTGTTCTTGGTGGAGTATATTCCGGAAGCTTTGGAGCTTATATCTCGCTTGTTAAACCGTGATCCTGAATTGAGGTAATACTGAGCATTAGTTTCCTCTAATAATCCTGAGTATGTATTATGCAACGAATATGTCTCCTGTAAGACTGTAATTACTGCTTTCATTCAACCTTATGTTGCTTTTCAATTTAGATAGTGTATGACTTATGAGGGGTCAAGTACATGTAGGTATAGTAAATCAGCTACACCATGCCCCGGTTACTTCAAGGATACTTGGTAGCAGGTGGTGTTACCATAGCTTTGGATGTGTTGGAATGTATTGAGCTTGAAAGACTAAATGTTGTCATTGCATGATTTGTCTTTTAGAGCATAGACTCATTGAAGTAAACAGACAATATAGGTTTCTATGTTTGCCTGCAAAATTTATTTCATGGCATTTTTATGGTTAATGTTTTCTTAATCTTTTTCAGGCCAAAGGCTTTGGAGGTGTTGCACCATCCTCTTCTCTGGAGCTCTGAGACGAGACTCTCATTCCTGCGAGACTATAGTGACAGGGTAGAACTGGAAGATAGAGAGGCCAACTCTGATCTTCTGAAAGCCCTAGAAAGTACCGCGCCTCTGGCTTTGGGTGGGAAATGGAATGAAAAGATGGAACCTGCTTTCCTCACTAACATTGGCCATTACAGGCGTTATAAGTTTGACAGCGTGCGAGACTTATTGCGAGTCATGCGGAACAAATCAAATCACTATAGAGAGCTCCCAAAAGAAATCCAGGTATTGGTTTTTGCTTCCAAATTTTATCCAACTAAGAAAATATGTAATAAATTATGTGGGTAATATATGTATGAATCAGAAACAAAAATGTGAGTGCAAGCATCAATATGAACTGCATGTGTCGGTAAACTAGAATGTTAGCTTGTTATTCAAAAATTAAACTAGAATTGTCACCGAGTAGTATTTCAGAAGTACCAGTTATCATAGTCTTATGCATGCCAGCTCTTATGTTTATGTGTCTGTACGAGTGGATACCAACTCTTGATTCATGGTGGCTGTTTCAGGAACTCCTAGGACCAATGCCCGAAGGATATGATGTCTACTTTGCGAGTCGGTTCCCAAAACTTCTGATTGAAGTATACAAAGTTGCCTGCAAACATTGTAGAGAAGAGGAATGGTTTCAGAAGTATTTCAGAAGCACTGCCCATGTGTCCTCGGGTCTCTAGAAATGCTGAAGTTATGCTGAAATAAACACTGCGTTGTGTAGGGGTTGGGCCTAGCTTGTATGTGTAGATGCCTGTAAATATTTATAATAATGTATAAAACTCACTGTCATAATCTTTATACATAGGTGGTTTCATCATCAAGTCACTGTCATGATTCAATTCCCAAAGTTGTGTGATTCACTCTAAAAGAAGTAAAAATAAGAGGTGCGTGGTTCATGTTTGGTTGATTCGTGTTTCGAGTTGGTTTTCCTAGTCCTTATACAATAGGTCCTTGTACAATTAGCAATGCATCAACACCAACAACAAGCAATGCTCCCCCAACAAGTTCCTGATGTAGAAAATGGTATCAAGTATCAACCAACTAAACTGACTAGGCCAACTCAAGATTTAGAAGAGCCTGCATTTTCATCAGTTGAAATTGTGAAGTCATTCAGAGGGGTGCTATCAATATTGTTTATTTTGTGGTTGAATGCATTGACATTCTTCTTCCATTGAGAAAATCAGTTACTGTATCATAAGAGATTAAACGTTATGATTTATGACGAAATAAGATCTTATTTATAACTACATTCATTGCAATTGTGTTTCATTTCATAATGTCATCGTAGTTACGTTCCATTAAAATTCCTATAAATAGTGATTGTTGTTGCTCATATTGTGTACCATTTGAAAAAAGAAGAAGAAGAAGAAGCAGAAGAAGATCGATTACATTGTGTAGCGGTTAGCCATGGAGTCGAGGGTACTTGCTTTCTTCTTAGCACTCTTCTTGGTCTTTTCGACATCAGAATTGATTTGTTTTGGTGTTGCACAAGGAACTGGATATTGTATCGATAGTCACGTGAAATGCGATACCGGATTCTTTTACTTTAAACTATCGAGAGCTAACAAGTATTGTCAAGAACAGTGCACTAAAAGAGGTCACAAGAAGGGCAATTGCGGCAGACCCGTGGATTCGTGGGGGATCGGTGAAAGCTGTCAATGCTCCGACACAGAGTTATGTTAAGACGAATGAAGAAATGCACGGATGTATTTGCATGATTCATGATTAAGAAATCTATAATTACTTTTAAAGGAAATGAGTAGATCGGTGAGTCGGTGTGACAAATTTTTCAGTTATTTTATACCCAAACTAAAATGTGAGAAATAAAAAAGAGGTTTATTTATTTTTATACGTATAGCATGTGTTCTTTTAAATTGGTTTTTCTTGTTTTGGTGGAAGAAGAGATTGATCAAAGAGACAAAACAGAGGAACAAAAACGAGTTCCAATATATTCATCCTAGAGTTAAAACACACACCTGCATAGAACAAAAGCAAGCTAACAGCAGAAACAGCAAAGCCAATGTTCTTTGAGCACACACAGCAATAATACAAAGGGAAGTACCTTGGGAAATTAGCGAAGCCAATGTTCTTTGTTCCACCCTTTCTCTCTGGTTCACTTAACTTCAGTTCATGCCTTGTGCTTGTTCTCCTCTTTTTTGCTCAATCATGCTTCTGCTCAATCGATATATGTATCAATTGAATCCGATTCATGCCTATTCGATTCCATTCGTAGTGATCAGACAAGGAAAAGAGAAGAAATGCGATGGGTTGGTTCATGTTTACTGATGACATCAAGTACCTCTTTGCATCCTTTATGTTCAGTGCTGAGGTTTACGAAATCACATCCTTTCAAGATGGTTCTTGGATACGACGCTTTGGAAGATTCATATGGCCAAGAACTACAGGCGATATCCCCGCTATTAATGCAGCAGGACTGGTGAATATAGATCTGCTAATCTCTAGCCGGCTATGCTCTCTATCAGAGTTGATTAATTCTCAGTTTTCTAGATGACTGTTAAGTAATTTACATCTCAAAATCTTTGTATATGCGCTGTTTCAAGTTCATGTTCGTATAAATAAGTTCATGCCATTTTGCACCAACTTTAGCACAGAGCTTGCCAAAGCATTCCCCTAAAGCAGGCATCAATATAATGACATGAGCTGTGTATACGTATGCTTCTAAGCTAACTCATCCTAGCAAAAGCCCCCATGCCATGAAGTTACAAATGAGATTTTGGGATGGTCCTGATCAGGCATTGTTACCATTTCCAAGACTTCTGCTTGAACCTGAGGGATCTATATGTCTTCTTTTGGAACTGTTCGTCGAGTCATCTTCACCCACACTTCTGTTAGACATCCTCTCCATGCTCCTTCGTTTGGATCGGCTTTCTACTTCTTCCTTCTCGTCAACAAATGTCAGAAAGGTCTGAAGACGCCGAGATGTGGAGCTCCCAGAAGACGACAATCTGTCAGTGTACTTCTTGGTGAATTGGTAACACATCATACTGAAATATATAATGAGCGCAATCACACAAGCTGCTCCACAGAGAGCAAATAGGGCTGAGAAGCTTTTAAGTTCAAGCTTGTCCACTTCTAAGTTTGCTCCTTTTGAAGTACAAGGACTTTTGAGAAGCCATTTGTCATGGATCCTCTGCAGATCCCCATTATCCGACAGCTTCAACAGAGCAGTCGACATGTCCACTGATAGAGGTGAGTCCCTTGCAAAAGCCTGATTTCAAATTAACATGATGTATTAAACTACAAGATATAAGAATCTAATAGTTTTGTATCAGGTCTGTGAAGAAAAACAGATAGTCTTGCATATTGTAACTAACTGTATGTATTCATTATGCAGTCTAGATTAAAAGAGACAACAAAGGACTTACAAATCCCCACCCGGTTCTGGTAAATTCTTGACCTACAATACTGAAATCGCATCTGCTTGAAAGAAACAGCTCCATGTATGCACGCTCATCAATCACTGCGGCAACACCACCTTCTTTATGTGGACCAGCTTTTAAGGCTCTCTCATAATCTTCTGGCATGACGAGTGGCACAAGCCTGGATTCCTCAATGTGGAGTTCGTCAATGAGATAATACTTGGCAAATGAACCCTGTTGGAAACCAATAGGGTCCTTACTTTCAAGCAAAGTTTCAATGCCTTTGATGGAGGAAGAAAGCTTTTGCACTGTAATGATTGAGGTCAGACTTGCAGTATAGCTCGAGTTGATGATGAGGACAACAAATAGCCATATAATTAGTACTAGGCGACCCAAGGTGCTGACTGTATTCTCTCCTGCATACCAGAACCAGAATAAAGTGCTAAGCGTACATTGAAGCTGTTATGAACCAAAAGACTGAAGTTGGTGGAAATTGACTTACTATGGGCAAAGAACCAAGTTGAAAAGCTAAACCTGCAAATGAAAGCACAGAGTTAAATGGTTGTGGGATTCGGACACAAACATGCATTATCAGAGTTGGTAACACAAATTGAAAAGCATTATCTAGAATGATTCGAGCAATGAGCATGGTACCCACCAAAGGAGAGTGACGACTTGTTTTCTAGGAGGACCCCGGAATTCATCATTCAGTCTATGCTCCAAAATCCAAATAACAGTTCCAACAATGAGAAAGAAGGCAGCAGTGACAAGCCACATCATTCTATTGAATGGCCTCAGAAAAGCCCAAGGACTTGAATTCAGTGTCGTCTTAACAGGTGCAACTACTACAAGTCCAGATTCGATATATGGCTGTGTAAAATCTGCCATCCTGGTTCTGTTGGTGATAATTGCAATATCACCTACTACGGCATCGTACTCCTATAACAAGAAACTGAGAATCAGAACAAGCATTCACCTTCAGAAACTTAAAAAAAAAATGTTGGTCTGAATGGAAAACTCACACCCGTTTCGATTGTGTGCACAAGTTCAGTGATCCTTGGATTTCTTTTACCATCACCAATTGAAAAAAACTTGAAGGGAACAGCATAGGGCAACAAGTTTAATGCAGCAGTGAAAACATCAATGCAGTACCCAGTGTACATGTCATTGCTTTGTGTATATGAAATAAATTCACGGAAACTAGCACGGTTAGGGACTGCAATTCTCAAATGCTTGCCATTGTTTGGAAAAACCCAACCACGAGGCTTCTGTGTCGTCTCTCCAGGCCAAAACACAGTGTAAAGGCTTTGGTTTGAACTAGAACGATTTGGTGGGGATGTGTAAAATGTTTCTGGAGGCTCAGCTGATAAACCAGAATGGTTGGACCAATAGCCAATCCTCCTAACCCCAGTGCCAATCACATTTATGATTTCAAAAGCAGGATGAATGAGGTCCCTCCCTGGAGTATACTTAACTGCACCAGTTGTGCCATTCATATCAACTCCAAATATGTTGCGAAGTAACAAGCTCCCTCCATCAAATATACTCAGAGAATCAAGATTTAGTTCCCCTTTGCGCATCTGAGTCAACCTTGAATCATTTGAGAATGAAATGTTTCCCCCTTGATCAAAGAAGGCATCTAGTGCACGAGCAAGCAACCATACAGTGTCATAAGCATAGAGACAATAAGCATTCAACC
The DNA here is from genome assembly GCF_000184155.1 of Fragaria vesca subsp. vesca. Classification (NCBI taxonomy): domain Eukaryota; kingdom Viridiplantae; phylum Streptophyta; class Magnoliopsida; order Rosales; family Rosaceae; genus Fragaria; species Fragaria vesca. The sequence goes on from NC_020491.1 coordinate 7,705,492, forward strand.
CCATCTGGTTACCACTAGTCAAGTTGCTCCACCTAGAAACAAATTTTCTTTTCGGTTCTGTATCTGGCGTGTACATGCGCAATGTTAGAACTCCTTGCATATTATCCATAGTACTCATAGGGAGGGGAATGGTGGTATCTGTATAAGTAGATAGCCAATGAGTAGCTATCCAAACAAACCCTGTTCCCATCATGCCAAGATACTTAGCCACACTAAACACATCAGTGCCCCAACCTGGATAAACATGAAGAACAATAATCCTAGACTCAGTTAAAGACACTTTAACCAGTAAATCAGTAATGTTATCCCGAGTAGGATCTAGAACCAGAGGTGCTTTGTATGAGATCTTAGAACGTTTCTCAGCAAGAAAATCCCCTAATGCTGCAATCCCATTTCTCCCATAATCATCATCAACATAGATTGCAATTACCTCCTTCCATCCATAGTAATCAATCATATCGGCTATTGCAGCCATCTGAAACAAATCGTTCTGAGTAGTCCTAACAAAATATGGGAACTGAAGTGAAGACAGGGTGGGATCTGTTACTGTAAATGACAGTAGAGGAGTTTGGAGCTCATTTGCAATGTGAGATATTACATGAGCCGTTACAGCATTATGGGGTCCAATTATGGCCACTGTGTCCTTCTCCATGAATCGCAAAGCTGCAATGAAACATATCAAAAAAGAACCAAACTTTATCAATCTATCTGTGATTCCATATGATACGACAAAGAAAAAAGTTCCAAAACAAAGTCATATCAATAAAGATTTAAGAACCAAACTTCACTAATCTATACAACAAAGAAAAAGGTTTGAATATAAAGTCATACATACCCTCAATTATGCCCAGAAATCCACTGAAATTTGAATTCTGCATTCCAACTACCATCTTGGTTCCATTTAGAATTGAAGGATCAGAATTCACATCTGCAACAGCAGCTTCTAATGCCAGCTTGGCAACTTTGCCAACAATGGAATTGTAAGCAAGCATAGCCCCAACATTTACAATTTCTGGTCTTCTAGAGGTGTTGGTAGCTCCATGTGAGGCACACCCATTAAAGAGAACCATCAACAGCAGGAGCCAAGTTATATTCATGGTGAATTGTTCACCCATGAACCCTTAACTTTCACCAACCCAGCTTCCCAGACAGTGATTGAGTGAACTGAGATTTAAATCCAAGCACTGCCATAGTTACAAAACAACACAAAATAAGCAAGCAGCTTCAAAATTCCATCCAGATGAAAAGAAAAAAAAAAAAAAAAACTAAAGAGCTGAAAGGAAATTTATCCAACATAAACTACACAAGTAGAGAAAAAAAATGGTTCACAAGAAATGAAATAAAACACAGAGAAAGCACAAAAGTATTTGGTGTGTTAAACTCAGAGGAGACATGAAGTAGACAAAAGTCACAAAACATAATCAATATTATAAGGAAAAAGCAGTCAGTGAGGAAAGAGATTTCTTTTGTGGAAAATGAAGAGGTTGAACAGTAAAAGAGAATCACTGGAAAAGTACAACTCTAAAAACTTGAGAAGCTTGATACCAGATGAAAATACAACTCATTGAACAGGAAAAGTAGTTGTGAGAAGCTTGATACCAGATGAAAATACAACTCTAAGAGCAGACTGGGACTTGAACCCAAAACCCAGTTGGAGAAAAACTCATTCCCTACAAACTAAGGCCGCCTAAAATCAGAAACTGGCAAACTGTATCTCTGAAAGAGGATGAAACTAATGGAAAAAGCAAAAAGTTTTAAGGAATTCAAAAAGTCAAAAGGCTAGATAATTTTAGAAGCATCCATTAAAGAGTTCATGGTTATAGGCTAAAGCATTGAATTGTTATACTTTCATTTACCCACCTGAACAATAATACAAGAAAGTTTAGGAATTGGTCAAGTACGATGAAAGATTAAAGGTTCTTAATAATACAATAGTTGCCATGCATATAATGTGTGCGGGGAAATTAATATGATAAATACCCAGAAAGAGACACTCTTGGCTCTGAGAAAATCTGATTATAGAATTTGGAGCTTTGTGATGAGATGAAGCTGAGCACCCAAGTTGAGAGGTCTAGACTTCTCTCATCACCAAATGGATGAAATGATTGTTACAGTCGCATTTTACTCGTTTCTTTTTGAATACTCATTCTTCTGTCCGAAACTTTTAAAATTCTTTGCTTTTACTTTCTGGTTTTTAATTACATCTAAAATTCTTCTTCTTTTAGGGAAAAATAATTATATTTCAGTTTAAATTCTTAAACTTTAAAGTTAAAATCAGTTTAGTCCCTGACTTTTTTATAATCACGTTAGTCCTTGTACTCTTAAATATCATCAACTAAGTTCAAAATTTTATTATAGCTTCAAAAATTTCGTCATGAGAATCCACGTTTGAGTTTTTCAAACTAAAAGAATGGCGAATGGACATTCTAATGATGAAAATACGTCATTTTTCAAGGACTAAACTCAACCAATGATGTCATTTTTTGGATTAAAATTTAAATTTTAGACTTAAATGATGTTGTTTGAGAGTACAAAGACCAACGTGATTTAAAAAAAAAAAATCAAGTACCAAACTGATTTTAGCCCTAAAGTTTGAGAGGATAAACTGAATTTAGCTCAAAAATATATATATATATATATATATATTTACCAATACTTACTAGCACCATAAACTCAACCTTGGTTTGAGTTGTCACATGAATAAATACAAGCTCCTCACGAGCGCTATGAGCCGAACATGCTAAAACTTGAACTTCATGTTTCATTTACGAATTAAGCTCGAACAAGATAAACTTATACACAATAGTGGATTTACAAGCCTAAGTAAGTATACATGATTATATTCTGTTCCAAACTTCCAAATACCGACATGGGTGTCGATCAAAGGGACAAGAAGGGAGCAGTGGTCCTGTCAAATAGGGCAGTTGCCAGCTTTGATGAGTAACCTCCAAGTGAAATTGAGCCAAATATATTGGAGTTGGTCACTTACTCGTGCCAAATGGGGCAATTGTGCTGTCTATTCTGGTTCCATTTTGTTCACCTCAACTATCGAGTGGTGTACGGACGCACTAGAACCACTCTGGAATTGCATCACATATTCACATTGGTGATTGGTGTGCGTGTGGTCATTGCACCAAGGCTTATCTGGTCCATGGGGCACGTTTTGTGTTGGCCAATTTAAGCCATTTGTTTCATAGTAGGACACAACGTACTTAGTAAGATTTTAGCAACTATAACCATGAATGAGTACATCTATACACAGATATGGGTGGATTCTTTGCTATGAATTTAGTTCAGAGTGAAATAAATTGCATGCCAATGTTCTTGACTATAACCATGTGCCGGTTGTGTCATTTTCAGGTACCATTTTTTCTACGATTGTTCATTTATGTTGCACTAAGATATTTGGATGTGAGGTTTGATATTATTGATGACATCATATGTGAGATCTCTTAATCGAAACACAAAACTAATTTGTTGACACCGATAGAACCTCTCGCAAGTGTTTATAGCACTTTGAAACTTTCTTAGGCGACTTCCTTGACAATGCAACTACATTGTTGGAAATGATTGTGCTTATAAAAAGCATGTAATGTCATCGTCTAAGGATTTGATGGTGGTAGAAGCAATAGTATGCATTTTTTTTTTCTCCCAAGTCCTTAGAGTTAGCTTTACGTGATAAAGGCAACATTGGGAGAGCTCTCCTTTAATATAACAAAAAAAAAAGTTATTTTTCTTATTGGGCTTTATTTGAATTGGTTGTTTCATGATCCAATAATCCAGTCTTCTCAAAACCAAAAGAATCCAGTAATCCAGTCTAGTCCTAATGGTCCATGTCCACAGCCCAACTTTCATAATTCATTTATTGTTGGAAGTTAGAAATATAGGAGAGTAATATAGAGATTACTTCATACATGGTATGAAAATTCTTATATGCACGACGCGTATTTACACGACACAATTTTAACCATTTATAACAATTCATATGTTTAACCACTATACTTCTATATTATTTTCTATAATCCTAACTATTCATGTATGTATGTGAAGATACACGCCGTGTATTTAAGATGTTCTCTACATGATAATATAATACATTTAACCCTAATTACAATAGATTAAGATTTCATGTAGATATCAACATCAACTAGTTTAGTATTTAACATTTGATTACATCTGCACAAAGGGCACCTGTATATGTATTATTCTGTGATGATCACCTAAGTCTTTGATAAAAGTTGATTGAAATTTAGGGGATACATGTTTAGGCTTTACTGCTAAGCAGTGTACAAGAGCACCTCGTCTAGTTAGACTTCCCGCTCCAAACCATCACTACTGCTGCATTCTTGATCATGCACTATCTTACTTGAGGCTTTATTCTCTGTCCTTCTTCTCTTGGACCTGCTTTTCACTTCTCGTTCCCTCTTATTTACAAATGAAACAAACGACTTGAGTCGTCGTGTAGATTGCGAGCTCTCAATGTCGGAATCTACATGCCGGTAGTACTGTCGAACCATGCGAAGAACATGAAGAATAAGAGCAAGAAAGCAAGCAATGCCGCTTAGTAGAAAGAGGCCCCAGAAGCTCTTCAGCTGAAGGCGGTCTACTGCCTGCTTTGCTCCTTCTGCACTGCAAGCACTTTTCATTAGCCATTTGTCATGAATCTTTTGAAGGTTTCCGTTCTCCGATAGCTTCAATATTGCGGTCGACATGTCGATTGCCAATGGCGAGTCCCTTGGAAAGGCCTATGAAAGCCAAAAACGTGCATTCAATCAAGCATTTTTACAAAAATACGGAAAGGCCTATTTGATAAGCAAGGATATTAACAAAGCAAATGAAAGATTATATGAAACATATACTTACAAATCCCCAACCAATTTTGGTGAACTCTTGACCAACAATACTGTATCCACATCGACTAGAGAGGAAGAGCTCCATGTAAGCACGCTCATCAATCACTGCAGCAACACCACCTGCACTAGGACCATTCTTCAAGGCCTTCTCATAGTCTTCCGGCGAGTTAAGGGGAAAGAGTCTGCTGTGATGTATGTTCAGCTCGTCGGTTAAGTAAGCTTCAGCAAAGGAACCCCTTAGAAAACCAATGGGATCACTGCTTGTTGCTAAACTTTCAATCCCTTTCACAGGTGAAGAAAGTTGCTCCACTGTGAGGATCGACGTCAAGCTTGCAATGTAGCTGGAGTTGAGTATTAGTACTACAAATAGCCATATGATCAGCACAAAGCGACCAAGTGTGCTGCCAGTTTTCTCTTCTGCATAAACACCATGAAAAAGGGAAGTTAGTCCAAACCGTTATGCTGATCATCATCAGTTATGTGACAATTTGATCGATCGACCATCTCACATCAACATAACATGTCAAGTATCGCACAGTAAAACATTATTCGAATAAAGTACAGTATGGCACTTTACTAAAGTACAAGACATTCAACTTACTCTGGGAGAAGAACAAAGTCGAAAAGCTAAACCTGCAAAATCCCAGAAGAAAAACAAGAATTAGATAGATATTTCAAGCTCACAGCAACATCCTAGATTTGCATTTGACATTTTGTATTTGGGTAATATGGACATGACAACTTACCAAACAATTGTGACAAATTGCCTTCTTGGAGGCCCCCTGAAATCCTCATTAGTCCTGCGCTCCAAAATCCAAACAACTGCTCCCACAACTAGGAAGAACACACCAGTAACACCCCACATCATTGGACTAAAAGGTCTCAGAAAAGCCCAAGCACTAGAATTCATCTTCCTTATTGGAGCAACCACAACTAGCCCTGACTCAATATAAGGTTGTGTAAAATCCACCATCTTTGTTCTGTTTGTAGTGATTGTAATATCTCCTACTATACCATCAAATTC
>NC_020491.1:7712173-7721174 GCF_000184155.1 Fragaria vesca subsp. vesca
TTCGCGTTGTTCGAACAAAGAAAGGGTACTGAACAGGAGATAGAGTGGGATCAGTTGCTGCAAATGATAGCAAAGGCACTTGGAGCTCATTTGCTATGTGTGTGATAACATGAGCTGTTGCTGAGAATTGAGGGCCAATTATGGCCACTGTGTCATTCTCCATAAACTGCAAAGCTGCAAACAAAACATGAGAAGTTAAAAATGCAGTTCATTCCAATACATGAGAAGTTGAAAGCAGACTGAAGATTTTTCATACTTTCAACAATTCCGAGGAAGTCACTCGATTTGGTGTTGTGCAATTTGAGTGAGAGCTTTGTTCCATTGAGAATGTTGGGATTGGAGTTCACATCTTCAACTGTAGTTGATATTGCAAGTTTTGCGATTTTGCCAATGACGGAATCGAAAGTGAATATCGAACCAATGTTCAATACTTCAGGTCTTGTGGTGACATTAGTAATGAGTCCCCTAGAGTGAGAACTATTACAGAAAACCAAAAAAAGCAGAAGCAAAGCTATATTCATGGTGGATCACTCTGCGAATTTAAAACCAAATCAAATAAGTACATAGTTCGTTTTTGGCAAATTAACATTGCTAATGACATGAAAGATCGAAAGGATGAATAAAGCTAGCTTACATGGTCTCAATCCACAACAGAACAGTAAACTAAAGGATGGAGTTGGAATCAAATAGTGTATTGGCTTTTGATTCTATGTAAGTGCAGAGTTGGATGTGTTATCCACAATATATGAACAACCTTTTTCAATAAATAAGCACCAACATATTGCAGCAATATTGGTAAAACAAAGAGCTGCCCAATTAATAGTCTTGATTGACGACTTGAAGTCCACCGCTGCTTGACCAAACAGTCCACGGTTTCAAACTCAGATCAGAAATTAAAACACAATGTGTAAGACAAACTCCATTTCAAAATGAACGACATCATAATGGGATCTCCACAACATGAAGAAAGTCCTTAACTATTAGCGTCAACATGTTCATATAGATGGCCTTCTTACAAATGTTTGGAAATGACTCTCTAAAATGAGATTATATCAGCTGATTATAAAGCTTAGGGCAACTCCATCCGTGGGGCTATAACCCAGTCTTGGTCCTATATTGGCACCTCTTCATCTCCAACAGGAAGAAAAGGGTGGTTCTGGTCTTGGAAATATAAGACCTGTTCTATTCTCAGTCTCAAATGTGAGACAATTCCAAGACCAAGACCAAGACCAAGACCCGGGACCACACGAAATTGTGATGGGCCAGTGTTACCCCAAACGTGACGCGCTCGGATCAAAGGGGGAAGAGAACGCAAACAATCATCAAATTCAATGAAACTTGGCATAAGTGATCTATGCATTAAATTCTACAAATTGAACGGTGGAGATGTGGAAATATAACTAAAAAATGAGTCAATTAAGGAACTTCACACTTTAATTTTAAAGTGAAGCTTTTCTCTGGATATAAACTGTATATATATATATACACAGGGCTTCTCTGCTACCGACGTCCGCACCGTTTTACGGTGCGGATTTCCGTCCGTTCGCTACCGTACGACGCCGCACGAGGGCGCGCCTCCACCCCAGTGAACTCCAACAGCTTCCCCGACCACTTTCCATCCCCGGCGAGTCCGTTCTTTTCCAATTTTCCGGCGAGATCACCCAAAACTTCAAATAAAGTCGATCTCGCCGGAAAACTGGAATTCAGCGGACTCGTCGGGGATGGAAAGTGGTCGGGGAAGCTGCTGGAGTCCGCTGAGGTGGAGGCGCACCCTCGCACGAAGCCGTACGGTGTCGAACGGACGGAAATCCGCACCGTAAAACGGTGCGGACGTCCGCACCTGAGAATGCCTCTATATATATATTCAAAAAAATCAGTGATAAAAATAAAATATGTAGTTTTATTTATTTAATAAGGTAAAACATATTTTTTAATTTAATAATCATGGTAAACTTATTTTAAAGCGAATATATGACCTCATATATGAAAAAATGAGTCATATATGAATAGTGTAATAAAAGGTCTTAAAATGGTTATAGGACCCAATTATAGGACTTATGGTTGGAGTTGCTATAACACAAGGAAAATTTAACCAGCTTAATTTGAGGTCTTTCAGTAAATAGCTCCGACCTCGATGGTATTAAAATGTGCTTGAGAAGATTTCAGAAATTTTTACTAGGTTAAGTTCATGATTTAATAGTTGGATAATATCCATGGTAAAAAGAGCTTGTGGGAATTTTCGTTGAATTTTTAAGGGTTTCTAGCTATTTATATAACATAAAAGAAAATTATAGTGGTGCAATTTAGGCAGTAGAATTTATTCCCATTTGATCTGGGCCACCAAAATTAAAGGGCGGTGGAGCTGCTTCTTTTTTTAGGGAGACTTGGTCAATTTCGTGAAGGACCACCTCTCCTCCTCTCCTCTCTCTTTCTCTCGACTCTTCCTGAAAACCAGAAAAACCGACGTCGACCTTCGACGCCGTCCTTGCCATCCGGCCACCGTTTGGGTTGCATGTGGTACGAAAACTTATCCTTTAGACATCATCTACATGCCTGTATTATTAGTTTTCAGAATCGATTTGATTTTAATGATTTTGGTTTCTGGGTTTATTTGAGTTCATTTCCGTCGTAATCGTCGACGACCTTCTCGGCATCCCTTGTTTGGATTTCTGTCATGGTTGCATCTGTATGAGCAAAAGTTGAGAGCTGAGTGGGAGGAGCAATCCTAGCTACTGTGCTCTACGTTGGGTTAGACTTCAAATTGGGGGACACTGCATCATCTAATTGATCAAAAAGTGTGAGTCTACATTTCTGGAAATTTATCATGTTTTGTGTTGGCCAATTTAAGCCATTTGTTTCATAGTAGGACACAACGTACTTAGTAAGATTTTAGCAACTATAACCATGAATGAGTACATCTATACACAGATATGGGTGGATTCTTAGCTATGAATTTAGTTCAGCGTGAAATAAATTGCATGCCAATGTTTTTGACTGTAACCATATGTGCCGGTTTAGTCATTTTCAGGTAACATTTTTCCTACGATTGTTCATTTATGTTGCACTAGGATCTTTGGAAGTGAGGTTTGACATTATTGATGACATCATATGTGAGATCTCTTAATCGAAACACAAAACTAATTTTTCGACACCGATAGAACCTCTCGCAAGAGTTTATAGCACTTCGAAATTTTCTTAGGTGACTTCCTTGACAATGCAACCACATTGTTGGAAATGATTGTGCTTATAAAAAGTATGTAATGACATCGTCTAAGGATTTGATGGTGGTAGAAGCAATAGTACACATTTTTTCTTTCTTTTTTTCTTTCTGTTTTTCTCCCAATGCAAGTCCTTTGAGTTGGCTCTAAGGCCCGTTTGTATGGTAGAAAATCATAATATGGAAATGAAATTAGTTTCATTTTTCATTCTAATGTGTTGCTTGGTTGTAAATAAAGATTGGAAAGGAAATAAAAAATGAGATATGACTGGAAATTGACTCATTCATAAAGCCTGAATTGAATTACCTAGTGAGGGTTGGTATTTTATTTTCCATTCCCACCGTCAAAGGTAAATTATATAAATTAACCATCTAAAAAATTTATATTCCCTTAAATAGATCACATATGCAATTAATAAAAGGGTGTTATTGGAAGTTTCAATTTCATTATTATGACTTATTAAATATTGTGTAATAGGAATGAAAATGAATTACTAATTTAATTACAATATCAACCAAACACATACATGGAAAAAACAAAACCTTTTCCATTCCATATAAGTACGGAAAGAAAAATAAATCATTTCTCTATCTTGACATTTTTGTTAACTAAACGGGACCTAAGTGGTAAAAGCGGAATTGTGGGGGCTCTCCTCTAATATAACAAAAAGAAATTAGTTATTTTTCTTTATTGGGCTTTATTTGAATTGGTTGTTACATGATCCAATAATCCAGTCTTCTCAAAACCAAAGAATCCAGTAATCCAGTCTAGTCCTAATGGTCCATGTCTACAGCCCAACTTTCATAATTCGTGTATTGTTGGAAGTTAGAAATGTAGGAGAGTAATATAGAGATTACTTCCACATACATGGTAATATAATGCACTTAACCCTAATTACAATAGATTAAGACTAGATGATGACCGGGCGTTGCTCCGGTTTGTAATAACGGGTATTAACTATACCGTAAATGCTTTTGTTTGAATCATTGATATTAACAATCAAAATAGATAGCAGTAAAGCAATACACTGACATACTAACATAAAGTATGAATAAAAATAGATAGAATTTATGCACCATATTTATATAAAAAAAAGAAAAGAAAAGATAAAAGATATGTAATGTTAGAAATGTCAAAGTAGACAAAAAACATGGATATTTGCTATACTGTATGTACGGTTGTTACGAACTCTTGTTTACTAAAACCGTTTCATGATATTCCCCATCATCAACTATTGTTCATTTCTACTTATTCAAATGAATCTTAACTTATGTTCCACTTTCTCAGAATGAATTGTAACTTTTATTCTTACATTTAATACATTACAGTCAAATTATCATTCGAATAATACCTCATGTTCTCGCATCATTTACACACTTTATTGTCATAGTATAAAATCAGCTATGAACTAACTTTTAACCCATTCTTATCAGGTTGTAAGTTTCAATAGACATGGTAAATAGCAAGAAATGAACCATATAGCCAACAATCTTGGTCTTATAATGTTTGCACAATGGACATAAACACACGTTTCTCAACCATGTTTTCACATACAACAAAAAGAGATTTCCTGAGAAACAAACAATGAATCTGTCATTTGATGCTCAATAGTTCGATAGGTTCTTGCTTTTTAAATCACATTTTATTACTGATGAACATATGTGTTTTTTGTAAAATCGAATTCAATAAATAGTCCAACCCTCCATTGTGCCGCACAATTTTTACAAAACTCTTGTTCACTAAAACCTTTTCATAATACTCGATCTTCATCATCAACAATTGTTCACTTCTTTCTCAACTGAATCTCGTGTTCCACTCTCTTAAACGAATTGGTAAGTTTGTCCCTTGCAGTGTTTTTTTGTCCTGATGTAGTTCAATTGATCCGTAATCTCATACGCTCATGATCCTTTAAACAATTGAATCAAACTGAACAATTGAATAGGCTTGATACCAGCATTGAAATCCTCCAATGGTTCCAAAGTAAATAAAGGGCTTGTTACAGATGGATGATTAACATTATTCAAAACTTTATGCTTAAGTTCCAAAGCATGGACCAAACTGATATATAGTTCCCATAGAACAATTCTTCTGCAAAAACTGAAATTCAATATTGTCCTTGATTATTTTTAATAGGTCCACAACACATTTACAGAAGTTCCAAAACAATAATGGAAATCAGTAATGGTCTTAAATGTGTTCAAATGTTGTGGAGACTTGTGATGCTCTTGCATATAGTCCAAAATTATCAGAAACTCATTATCCATTCTTGGTGCTCAACTGTAGACCTTCCTGCAAACTTTGCTAGTCTCCTAATCACAGAGAAGTTTTCAATGAACAAAACATGTCCAGCATTTCGAAACAGTAAATTAAACAAATAATAAACGATAAACAAACATGTCAATAACATTTTACCTATCACGAATTATCAACAATACCTGCTATTGCGGCCATCTGAAACAAATCCTTCTGAGTAGTCCTAACAAAATATGGGGAACTATGGGGAACTCAAGGGTTGGCGGCCACTCCATTAACCCTTGAAGTATACCTTTTGCTTCTCTAACTTGCTGCGCAATCTTTTCTTGCATATCGAGATGGTCTCTCAAGTATTTTCATCACACACAGAACACCACAAAACCACAACACCGACACGACCCAAACAATCCCAGATCATACCCACATTCACAAAACAAAGCGCAACAAATGCAAAAACACACACCCACAAAGATAAGACAAATAAAAGATAACAAACCATCAAACCGAGAGAAACAACCCAAAGATAGATCCAGATCAAACAACAAACCAACCACACTTACCCGAAACACAACAACACCACAGGAAACACCACTTCGGTTAGCCCCAAAAACCCAGATGAGAAACAGAGAAGTGAGCAAGCAGAGATACAGAATAGGCAACCCAGAGCCGAAAGCAAACTCAGCTTTATTGGCTTAGAGAGAGTCGAGCTCCGATCTGGAGTTGGAGAGGCGAGGACATGTGTTGCTGTGGAAGGCAAGTCTCTGAAGCAGATGAAGACATTTGAGGACACATTGTTGTGGAAGACACGTATGTGAAGCAGGTGTCAAGATACAGGCTGCAGTGGCAGTTTTGTAATTGTCTGCAAACCGGGGGCAACACCATCATTTCCACAGCTGAATGAACAGTTGTAATGTCTTCCTGCTATAGTATATAGAATTTCATATAGTCTATAGATAATAGATCAATCTCAGCTAGTTTAGTATTTAACATTTGATTACATCTGCACAAAGGGCACCTGTATATGTATTATTCTGTGATGATCACCTAAGTCTTTGATAAAAGTTGGTTGAAATTTAAGGGATACATGTTTAGGCTTTACTGCTAAGCAGTGTACAAGAGCACTCGTCTAGTTAGTCAAGCTGAACTTCCCGCTCCAAACCATCACTACTGCTGCATTCTTGATCATGCACTACCTTACTTGAGGCTTTATTCTCTGTCCTTCTTCTCTTGGACCTGCTTTTCACTTCTCGTTCCCTCTTATTTACAAATGAAACAAACGACTTGAGTCGTCGTGTAGATTGCGAGCTCTCAATGTCGCAATCTACATGCCGGTAGTACTGTTGAACCATGCGAAGAACATGAAGAATGAGAGCAAGAAAGCAAGCAATGCCGCTTAGTAGAAAGAGTCCCCAGAAGCTCTTCAGCTGAAGGCGGTCTACTGCCTGCTTTGCTCCTTCTGCACTGCAAGCACTTTTCATTAGCCATTTGTCATGAATCTTTTGAAGGATTCCGTTCTCCGATAGCTTCAATATTGCGGTCGACATGTCGATTGCCAATGGCGAGTCCCTTGGAAAGGCCTATGAAAGCCAAAAACGTGCATTCAATCAATCCTTTTTACAAAAATACGGAAGGGCCTATTTGATAAGCAAGGATATTAACAAAGCAAATGAAAGATTATATGAAACATATACTTACAAATCCCCAACCCATTTTGGTGAACTCTTGACCAACAATACTGTATCCACATCGACTAGAGAGGAAAAGCTCCATGTATGCACGCTCATCAATCACTGCAGCAACACCACCTGCACTAGGACCATTCTTCAAGGCCTTCTCATACTCTTCAGGCGAGTTAAGGGGAAAGAGTCTGTTGTGATGTATGTTCAGCTCGTCGGTTAAGTAAGCTTCAGCAAAGGAACCCCTTAGAAAACCAATGGGATCAGTGCTTGTTGCTAAACTTTCAATCCCTTTCACAGGTGAAGAAAGTTGCTCCACTGTGAGGATCGACGTCAAGCTTGCAATGTAGCTGGAGTTGAGTATTAGCACTACAAATAGCCATATGATCAGCACAAAGCGACCAAGTGTGCTGCCAGTTTTCTCTTCTGCATAAACACCATGAAAAAGGGAAGTTAGTCCAAACTGTCAAGCTGATCATCATCAGTTATGTGACAATTTGATCGATCGACCATCACAACATAACATGTCAAGTATCGCACAGTAAAACATTATTCGAATAAAGTACAGTATGGCACTTTACTAAAGTACAAGACATTCAACTTACTCTGGGAGAAGAACAAAGTCGAAAAGCTAAACCTGCAAAATCCCAGAAGAAAAACAAGAATTAGATAGATATTTCAAGCTCACAGCAACATCCTAGATTTGCATTTGACATTTTGTATTTGGGTAATATGGACATGACAACTTACCAAACAATTGTGACAAATTGCCTTCTTGGAGGCCCCCTGAAATCCTCATTAGTCCTGCGCTCCAAAATCCAAACAACTGCTCCCACAACTAGGAAGAACACACCAGTAACACCCCACATCATTGGAGTAAAAGGTCTCAGAAAAGCCCAAGCACTAGAATTCATCTTCCTTATTGGAGCAACCACAACTAGCCCTGACTCAATATAAGGTTGTGTAAAATCCACCATCTTTGTTCTGTTTGTAGTGATTGTAATATCTCCTACTATACCATCAAATTCCTGCACAAAGATATGAACATCAAATTTAAAGAAATGTACCATGTGTTAAGCACAAAGTATAAGTACTAATTATACTGACCCCAATTTGGATTCTGTGCAGAAGATCATTGTTTTCTGGGTTTTTGGTACCATCTCCAAAAGAGACATATTTGAATGGTACACCATATGGTAACTCATTTAGTGCAGCTTGAAAGACCTCAATGCAGTAACCAGTGATATCAGTGCCTTTTACACCTACAAACTCGTGGTAGCTGACTCGATTGGGGACTCCAATCCTGAGCTTTCTTCCATTGTCCGGGAAAGCCCATCCACGAGGCTTCTGAGTTGTTTGTCCAGGCCAGATCACACTGTACAGTTTTTGAGCACCGGCGCTGGGGTCATTAGTCTGCAGCTTCATTTGGAGCTTTTCTGGAGGAAGAACATGTAAACCAGAGGAGTTAGACCAATAGCCAATAGTTCTAGTCCCTGTGCCAATCACATTGATGACTTCAAATGTAGGATTGAGCAAGTTCCCATCCGCATCAAACTTCATAAGCCCTGTTAAGCCAGTTATGTTAACTTCTGAAATGATTTTGAGCAATTGCCTGCCTCCATTGAAAATGTTCAAAGCATCAAGATTCAACTTCCCACCACTTAATTCCCTCAAATTTGTGTCATTTGAAAAGGAAATGTTGCCCCCATTAGCGAAAAATGATTCGATTGCTTGAGCAAGAAGCAACACTGAATCATACGCATACAGGCCATATGTGTTTAGCCCCAAAGAAGTGTCATTAAGTAATCTTTTTGCCCTAGTCAAGTTGCTCCATCTCGACTTGAAATCCATCTT
>NC_020491.1:7721893-7801158 GCF_000184155.1 Fragaria vesca subsp. vesca
AACATGAGAAGTTAAAAATGCAGTTCATTCCAATACATGAGAAGTTGAAAGCAGACTGAAGATTTTTCATACCTTCAACAATTCCGAGGAAGTCACTCGATTTGGTGTTGTGCAATTTGAGTGAGAGCTTTGTTCCATTGAGAATGTTGGGATTGGAATTCACATCTTCAACTGCAGTTGATATTGCAAGTTTTGCGATTTTGCCAATGACGGAATCGAAAGTGAATATCGAACCAATGTTCAATACATCAGGTCTTGTGGTGACATTAGTAATGAGTCCACTAGAGTGAGAACTATTACAGAAAACCAAAAAAAGCAGAAGCAAAGCTTTATTCATGGTGGATCACTCTGCAAATTTAAAACCAAATCAAATTAGTACATAATTGCTTTTTGGCAAATTAACATTGCTAATGACATGAAAGATTGAAAGGATGAATAAAGCTAGCTTAATTACATGGTCTCAATCCAAACATATAAGATCTCCACAACAGAACAGTAAACTAAGGGATGGAGTTGGAATCAAACAGTGTTTTGGCTTTTGAATCTATGTAAGTGCAGAGTTGGATGTGTTATGCACAATATATGAACAACCTTGGTCATTATATAAGCACCAAGCCACCAACATATTGCAGCAATATTATTTTGTAAAACAAAGAGCTGCCCAATAATCTTGATTGACGACTTGAAGTCCACTGCCGCGTGATCAAACAGTCCACGGTTTCAAACTCAGATCAGAAATTAAAACACAATGTGTAAGACAAACTTCATTTCAAAATGAACGGCATCATAGTGGGATCTCCACAACATGAAGAAAATCCTTAACTATTAGCTAGTTAACATATTCTTATAGATGGCCTTCTTACACATGTTTGGAAATGATCACTAAAATGAGATTATATCAGCTGATTATAGGGCTTAAGTGGGTACATCTCTTCCAAAAATCGCGTAGTGGTTTGTTATCAACTATAATTTCCAATAGAAAACAAATGGACTTGACTTGATGGCCACTTCTCAAAGATAAGAAAGTATAAGTGTGGCTGATCGATCACTGTCGTTTTTCACGGGTGCATGATCTCAGCTTGACTGAAATATACTAGCTAGGGTTCATACGCTCTTTCACATCCGGCACTGATGCTAAGCAAAATGAAGATCGATATCCTGTTCACTTGATCGGAATGTGGAGACAAGCAGTGGTGGGGGAAGCAAGCAAGAACATGCATGAGGAAGTGGATGGAAAGAAGTGGACTAAACACGAAACTAAGCACAATAGGTGGTTAGAAGCTAGACTTTGGATATGACCTATATGAATATGGCTAAGTAAACTCCATGATCTCAATGAATTGATAATGCACACATGATGGTTTGGAGTCAATTAAGAGCAATAGGTCTCAGCTGTGTCATTTCCCTGAAACAAAGGCACTAGCAGACTAGCAATAGTGCATTAGAGCACGTAGAATATCATAGAGAGCAGCATCAACCTTACCACTCAACCAATAACGTAACACATAAATGAAGCATGCACCACCAGCTACTCTATCTGGTCAAAAAGATTAGACAACAAAGGCGTAATCAAGACACGTAAATAACGTGCCCCAACAACTGCATATATACGACTTCATTAGTGGTTTTTGCTACTGCGTAGATATCCATTACTCCATTAGTACTAAAGCTAGCTAGCTAGGATGGAGTGGACTGCCGGACTGTGAAAACTTCATCCGGGATCGACAAACTCATCGATCAGCTTGTGTCGATTAGCTTCTTTCGATCCCTTTTCCGTTGTTTGTAGTCCGGTTGCCCGGAGAATATCATCAAGGTTTTGCTGTTATGACTTATGAGCTATAGCATTAATTCTCTGCAGAAATCAACAGCTAATACATGATAAGCAGTGGTTAAATGCATTTAAACCCACTTTTCTGTGACTCTATAAACCCACTTTTCTTAAAGAAAAAATAATCATACACACTGCTGCTTGGATCTCATTATCATGGACTCGACAGGCTAGTACAGAACGAGAAGAAGAAGCTCTAAATGCATGTTAATTTGTTTAGTTTTTATTATTTGAACTTATTTGAGACAACTTGTTGTACACTTTTTAATCTATAATGCTTGCACCGGCGATTCAAAGTGTCCCATTGTATTATTATTCTATAAAGAGACTTAAATTTGAGTGACAACGAGCGTCTTCACTCATTACTATTAAACGTTGAAGAGAGCTGGAGTCATTACGGATCAACAAGTATTCTGACAAGAGATATTTCTAAGGCCGGGGATGTGACGAGATTAGGGTCATCTCACGGCCCGTCTTAGATATTGCACATGGGATGAGATCAGGACGGGCCTTACTTTTTTAAGAGCTGATCCTATGTAGTCCTATCCTAGATGGGATCGGGACAGGACGAGACGGACTCAGTCCGTCCCAATCCCAAAGCTGAAAAGAGAAAGAAAAGAAAAAATCATGATTGCCTTCTAACTTTAACCTGGTTATACAACAAGAACACCAGCGGGACAACAATTGAGGGACAAAGCGAGACAAACCAATGGCAGCCGTTGGATCATTAATGAAATGATCAGACGGCTACAAAGCAGATCCATTAAAATTCAACAATGAAAGACCCTCTCTCTTCTGTCTCTCTCGTCTCTTTTCTCCTTCGATTCATGAAAACCTTCCACCTTTGTGAGAGATCATCTGTGAAACTTTCCACCATGTCTTGGATTGAAAGATTTTGCACCACACCCACCACTCGAAAATAAAAACGAAAATCTCACTCTCACTCCAGTTAACAAACTCACTCCACTTCTTCTATAATTTGAGTTGAGTAGCGATGTGCAAGTCAGACCCGGAGACCCAATTCATGTCCTTCTGAGCGCACCAATATGGCGTTTGAATTGAATTTAGAGAGAGACGAAAGAGAAGATTGGGTAATCGGTCTTTGATAATTGGGTTCCTAAGTTCCTTTTGGTAGGGACTTTTTGTTGGCTTTGCTTTGTTGGATTTAGTTTATATGTTGCAGATCGAAAGTAGATAAGTTCGATGCAAGGATGAGAAAAGAGAGCAAGCTAGTGAGATGAGGGAACGAGAAGAAAGAATAGATACGGGCTGTGAAGTCTGTGAAATGGTGAAGAAGCTATGCGAATTGGAATATAATCGGGTTTTAATTAGAACCATTGGATTTAAAGAGTTAGCATCTAACAGCTGAGATTGAATTGTCCCTTTTTGTCTCTCAAAATGTATCCCACAGGTGAGCATCTCTGTCAAGAACACTTCAAGTTGTGTTCCAGGTTATAACAACTTCATAGCTTAGAAAGTTAACCAGCTGCAAGTTGATCAGCTATGTCCCTTGATCAGTATTGATGTTATCGTTCAACTGCAAGTTGAATGATAACAAATTAACAATGAATGTACAGTCAAGTTGAATGACAACATCTTGAACACAACTTCATAGCTGAACGATAGCATCAGTACAATCAATTTGTTATATCCAATGGAACAGACTTTCATAGCTTGATGAAAACATCCATAAATCCATAATGCATCATTACATCATTCATCGCACAATTGCTTTATATCTTCTAGCTATCGTGTTTTTGGGAGAGAATGATGGATTGAGGTTTTATAGTGAAGACCAGAATAACAACGATATGGGGATTTCAATTTTATGTTTTTGATGATTTTGGTTTTCTGAAGAGAGTGAGAGCAATTTGGGATGAGAGACTTAGACTTGCGTTTGGGAATGAATAGAATTGGAGGCTACTGGGTTAGTGTATTAGGGTTCAAAACAATGGCTGAGGTGAAAAAAATAACGGCTTAGATTTTCTTCTACTTAATACGCGAGACGGGACGAGTTTTACGGGTCTCAAACATTTAGTCCCACGGCCCGTCCTGTTTATGTCCAGCCCTAGAAATTTCGACAACTCCTCGTCCAAACCACCAAAACTTGATCATTAATTAAAAAAATAAAGTAAAAACTTGATGAATTCTAATGTCATTAGCTGGTTCCATGAACCAAAAAGCTTCAAACTTTAACTTGGTACCTATTTAATCTGTGCAGTTCCCATCCAACTCAACTTTCGAATGACCAAAGTTGGCATCTTTATGTGCTATGAAAGCCCCTTGACAAACCTAATTGCTAATTTGCATCACCATCTGATTCTACGACACTGGATAATCCGTCGTTCTCTTGATCAAGGAAGCACCACCGACCACCCCCCACAATTAGAAAGGAGGTAACGTGTCAGTACCCCAAACTCCCTTCCATGGCGCTACAATGTCGACCGGAAAACCTGGAATCGCCAGTCAACCAGAGGCAACCACATTATTAACCAACCAAAGGTTCCCCCTTTCCTACTACTATGCTATGGTCCCTTTAATCTCAACCCTATTCTTCATGTCATCATCCCTCTTCTTCTTCTCAATCTCTATATCTATCTTTTAAGTTTCTTTAGTTTTGGCTTTTGAATTTCCAATCCCCCATCTGGGTTTCTGAGTTTCAATCTCCATTGTTAGATAAAAACAGAGGAGGCAGGCCATTGTTGAGCTTTGCGAAGCTGTAAAGGAATGAGCTTTGTGTTGTGAATTGTGATCTATGCAACTTGGATCAAGTGCTTGATAGTTTTGGACAGCTGTTTTTTTTTTTGTCTAGAACATGGGTTGTCTGTGAGGCAATTTGCTTTTTTTGACAGTTGTTATTGGCTTTTAGCTTAAGCACATTTGGTTGGGGACTTGAGGGGTGGTGTTGTTGTTAGCAGTTGGTTGATTGATTGATCACAAGGGTTTAAACTGTTTGATGGGTTAGGAAGGAAATGATGGCTTCAGGATTTGAAATATCGACTCAGGTGAATGGTTATGTTGGTGGGTGCTTAAAGGACAATGCTGCAATGTCTGCTCCTGCCCCTGCCATGGAAGATCACAATGGAGATAGTTTGGTCAACAATTCGAATCAAGTTGCTCTTGGGAAGCCGCCGCGGAACATTTCGGTTATGAGGCATTGCACTAGCTCTGCATTCTTGTGTGAATCAGTAAGTAAAGTGATTCCCTTGATCTCATGTTTGGTGAATTAGGTTTGCAAATTGTTTGAGTTCTATACCCAAGATCAGGATAAGAATGAAGAATGTGCAAGCATGATGACTTTATAACTTTATTTTCTTCATTTAGACCTTGGAAGTAGTAGTTGATTTGGCATTATGGAGGAATTTGAGTGTGTAGTAGTTGAAATGAGTCAGAAGGGAAACCATTTTTCAACATGTTGAACTTGATCTACTTGTGAATTAGTGTTCCTAGCTTTTAGAGCATTATTGATCCTTTAGATGCAGATAAGTAGATCAAGTTCTCTTTAATGCTTTTTATCATTTCCTTTCTTTGATTTGCATGTAGTTGCTTAAGTGAACTATATACTGCTTATTTGATACAAAGGAGTTTAATTAGAGTATGAGTGACCCCTTCTTTGGAGCACTCTCTGAGAATCCTTAAGATTGACTAATTATTCCTATATGACCGTTTTGTCCTAGGATTCAGATCTTGCAAATTTTGGCTTCAAGTCGCCTTCAGTTGAGACATCAGAGTTTGTTTCTGTATTCCGTTCGGGGAGCTGTTCAGAAAAAGGACCTAAACAGTATATGGAAGATGAGTATATTTGTGTAGATGATCTTGAGGGACATCTTGGTGATTCAGTAAACTTGCCTTCTCATGGGGCATTTTATGGGGTGTGTAACTTGTTCTTGTTACTTTCTTTTCAATTGGAATGGTTTTGCAGTGAAAACCACACTTCTTTACTTGTTACAATGAATTTTCCACTATCATGTGACCAAACGGCCTCTTATGTTCTTGCTTTGTTTATCGGATTTCTACAGGTCTTTGATGGACATGGTGGTGTTGATGCTGCATCATTCATAAAAAAGAACCTGCTTAATTTCATTGTTCAAGACTCTCATTTCCCAGATGCCCTTAAAAAAGCAACTAGAAGCGCTTTTGTGAAGGCTGATCATGCAATTGCAGATGCTACCTCTCTTGACAAGTCCTCTGGTACCACTGCTTTGACTGCCTTTATCTTAGGAAGGTGAGGATTGGTACTTTCCATATTTATCTTTGATCATTTTCATGTAAGATTGGAAATAATATTTGTTGTCACTGACTAATCACTGAAGTTGATATAATATACCAGATAAAGTTGAACATTTATTCAATGATGTACTATTGCAGGAACATGCTAATCGCTAACGCTGGTGATTGTCGAGCTGTGTTGGGGAAGCGTGGAAGGGCAATTGAACTATCTAAAGATCATAAACCTAATTGTACCTCCGAAAGATTAAGAATTGAGAAGCTGGGTGGTGTCATCTATGATGGATACCTCAATGGCCAACTATCAGTGGCGCGTGCTCTTGGTGACTGGCATATCAAGGGCTCCAAAGGTTCAAACTGCCCCTTAAGCTCGGAGCCAGAGTTGGAGGAGCTTGTCCTAACCGAAGAAGATGAGTTCTTGATCATGGGATGTGATGGCTTGTGGGATGTAATGAGCAGCCAGTGTGCAGTTACAATGGTAAGAAAGGAGCTCATGCAACATAATGATCCTGAGAGATGTTCGAAAGCACTTGTCAAGGAGGCACTCCAACGAAACACCTGTGACAACCTGACTGTCGTCGTGGTGTGTTTCTCCAAAGACCCTCCTCCCAAGACTGAAATTCCTAGATCCCACAAGAGGAGGAGCATTTCAGCTGAAGGGTTGGACCTTCTCAAGGGTGTCTTGAGTAACATTTGAAAACACAAAACTGCTTCAAGCTGGGGATTTTTCTGAGCCTCTCCTCCACCCTGCTGCGGCTGCAGATTACTGATTTCTTTAACTACACGTCATGTAAAATTTCCAATACTACTCAACAATCTTGATTTTGAAGCTTTTAATCAGAAAATTTTCGAATTTTAGAACCTCAAGTCTTAGTTTTTCTTCTGCGATAATACATTGTTACGCACATAATATTTTCAATTCTTCTTATAAGTAATAGCTAATTTCTCCAATACCTGATTCAGAATTATTAAACTGAACATCGATTCTATGTGACGATTGCAATATTAGTCACTCGTATTTTTACGAGAAATAAAAAAACTAAAGTAAAATTGAGGACTATGGGCTTGGGCTTGTTCACCCGGCCCAACTCCTCAGCGCCCCATTTTCTACTTGTAGCTCTCACTCTCCAGTCCTCAAACCAAAGCAGAGCTATGGCAACCCTTAAGGAAATCCTAACGCGCCGCCCAGTCGCGGCGACGATTCGCCTCACCGTCCCCGCGGGCGGGGCCCGACCCGCGCCGCCGGTGGGACCGGCTCTAGGTCAGTACCGGCTGAACCTGATGGCCTTCTGCAAGGACTTCAACGCGAGAACGCAGAAGTACAAACCGGAGACGCCGATGGCGGTGACGATCACGGCGTTCAAGGACAACACGTTCGAGTTCACGGTGAAGTCGCCGTCGGTGACGTGGTACTTGAAGAAGGCGGCGGGGATAGAGTCCGGGAGCGGGAGGGCGGGGCACGTGACGGCGTCGACGGTGTCGGTGAGGCACGTGTATGAGATCGCGAAAGTGAAGCAGTCCGATCCGTACTGTCAGTACATGCCGTTGGAGTCGATCTGCAAGTCGGTTATAGGGACGGCGAACTCCATGGGGATTCAGGTGGTCAAGGACTTGGAGTGATTTCAGGGGCAAAATCGGAAGTCGGAAACCCTAGGTTTGTTGCTTTCTTCTTCTTTTTTTTTGGAGGAAAGATTGTGTCTTTGTAGTTTGAGAGGTTTGGTATGAATTTACATGAATAATTGTGGATTTTTAGTTGTAGTGTTTAGATTTTGAATGAGTAAAATGAGGATGGAGTTTGATTTCATTTAAGTCGCTTGTTCTTTGTCCATTTTTGCATGAGGTTGGTTGCTGATTAGTGTAGTACTCGGGAAAGTTGAGAAGGTTAATGCAAGATTAGAGACTATAACTTTTGTGAAAACTGATGAAATGGATTGCGATTTTATGTGGTTGATACTTTAGTTAGAGTTCTTGGATAGGGGGTAGAATTCGTAATGATTTGACAATGATACTTTGGTGATTCTGGTGCTTAGGTAGTTACCTTAGATTGTGAGTACAATGAAGCATACGAGGTTTCACCTCAGTTGGTGATGCCCTGTTGAGAATATATAGTCGGGTGAGGGGAAGGGGAATTCTAGTTTTGTGACCATGTGAGTGAGGCTTTGTTCCTGAAACTATCAAATTTCCTTTTCCTAAAATGTCTAGGACAAATCATTCACTTTATTCCACAAGAGAAATGAAGGCTCTATATACCCAGAACACCATGGTCTTTCCTTTACAGCATGTGTGTCATATGGTTCATCCATCTGTGCATAACAATTCCTATAATTTTTGGTCTGAAACAATTACTAGAATTTAGAACTTTCCAAATTAATCATATAACAGGAAAATGGTTGTTCTGGGGGGCTATTGGTTACTTATTACACGGGTATTTCTGTTATGTGTATGCAGGCTTAATTGTCGGCTTATAAGAAATAGTTATCTCGTGAATGTTTTATTCCATTTTATTTGCAGTGAATCACATTGAGATTCTGTGTCCAGAACGTTATCTTAAAGAAGTAATAGACTGCAGGCACCTAACTGTATATCAGTTTGAAAGGGGATATTGATGAGGTATAAATGGAATTGGTGTTAGAGTTTTGTGTCTATTATGACTATACTTTGGATCTAATAGAATTACTTTCAGTGAACTTGAATTTGTTATCAGTCCTGTTGTGAATTTTCAGTAATTTAGTTTGGATACAGAATGTTTAGATATTTTCGTTGGTGAAGAATGTGTAGTTTCTTTTTGCAATTGGTGTTTGCTGGTGTCTGATTGGACTTGTGCGGTGGTTGATGAAATGAAAATGGGAAAGAAGGATGTGTTCAGTCTTAAAATGCCTTTTGAGTTTTGGCCTATGAATGAGGTGATCGACAGCCAACGTTAAGACTTCGTTTTCTATCAATAGTTGATGTTCATGTGCAGTGATTTTCATTTTGGTCTGAGTTCATGTGCAGTGATCGAAACAACCATATATGAAGAAGATTGGCAGATATACTAGACAAATGAAATCTGTCATGATCATCTAGGAGGTTCTGATGTCCCCTTTCTGTCCCCATTAGAACACACTTTTAAGCTTTGGCAAGTTTTACCTAGTCTCTAGTGATAGCTTATCTCTACTTTGTTGTTACACATTAGTTTCTATTACAACTCAATTATGAGCATGCCGACGCCAACCAGACCAAAAATTTTCAACACGCTCTCTTCTCTCGTGGTTGCCGGTCAAATAAAGTGGGTCTTGAAAATACACACTAGATCGAAAATTTTAGTGATACAAGCAAAAATTAGATATTTTCATCATTAGCACAATAACTACAAACAAAGATCGTCACTTTCTCAAACACATGTTACACCCACAATCTAATCTCCACCACAAAATTTAACAAAACATAGCTGGATTTTCTTTCTTTAATTAGTTCATCCCGCTAAAAAGCAATAAGAAATCCAAGTCCTTACCAAATTTTGTTTTCAGCTACCAGAAAATTAAAGAAATATAAGCACCATAAGCTACCAGGTCTTTTTTTTTTTATCAGATAATCACGAGTGTCGTTAGATTAAATGGTGTTGTTAACGGTGGGAACCTATGTCCCTGTATCAAATAGTACTCGACGGCTCAAAGATTAGATTTTTATTCCCATTTGGTATGTTCCATCCACCTTCCATTTTCCCCATTTCCTTAAGCTCAAATCATCTATCTTCTCCCATTTCCCTCAAAAAGAAAAAATAGTCATCTGTCTTCTCCACAACTCAAAAACTTTCCCAAAAATTCCACTAAACCCAACCTCAAAACATTAGGAACTTGAGATTCCCAACACAAAGGTCGATCAAAACAACCATGGTGGTGTTCGACAAGGACGCAACCTCGTCCTCCCAGACCCTCCCTCCTTTTCCACGCGAGGACACCCCTCTCCTCGGCAAACACCGCCACCTCTCGTCGCCGGCCAAGACCTTCGCCAACGTCTTCATCGCCATCGTCGGCTCCGGCGTCCTGGGCCTCCCTTACACTTTCAAGAAAACCGGATGGGTCTTCGGCTCTGTTATGCTCTTCTCCGTCGCCTTCCTCACCTACTACTGCATGATGCTTCTCGTCAAAACCCGCCGGAGACTTGAATCCGACTTGGCTCTCTCCAAGATCACCTCTTTCGGCGACCTGGCCTTCGCCGTGTGCGGCGGAGTTGGTCGGTTTGCGGTGGATGTGAGCATAGTGCTTGCTCAAGCTGGGTTCTGTGTTAGTTACTTGATATTCATATCCAACAGTTTGGCTTATGTGTTCAACTATTCTGGGCCTGTTCGGGTTCTGGGTTTGAGTCCGAAAAGCTTGTATCTTTGGGGGTGTTTTCCTTTTCAGCTGGGTTTGAATTCGATTCCCACACTGACCCATTTGGCTCCTTTGAGTATTTTTGCTGATGTGGTTGATCTTGGAGCTATGGGAGTTGTCATGGTTGAGGATGTGATGATCTTTCTGCAGAATCGACCGGCTTTGCAAGCGTTTGGGGGTTTTGGGGTTTTCTTTTATGGTCTTGGTGTGGCTGTTTATGCATTTGAAGGGATTGGGATGATACTTCCTTTGGAGTCTGAGGCTAGAGATAAGGAGAAGTTTGGGAAAGTGTTGGGTTTGGTTATGGGATTCATTGCTTTGTTGTATGGGAGCTTTGGGGTTCTTGGTTACTTTGCTTTTGGGGAAGAGACTAAAGACATTATCACTACCAACTTTGGGCAAGGCTTGGTGAGCACTCTAGTACAGTTGGGTCTGTGCATAAACTTGTTCTTTACTTTACCATTGATGATGAACCCGGTTTATGAGGTTGTGGAGAGGAGATTTTGGGATGGGAGGTACTGCCTGTGGCTGAGGTGGGTTATGGTGTTTGGGATCAGCTTGGTAGCTCTTACTGTGCCTAATTTTGCAGACTTTTTGTCACTGGTGGGGAGCAGTGTGTGTGTGGCTTTAGGGTTTGTGTTTCCTGCTTTGTTCCATTTGATGGTGTTCAAGGAGGAGTTGGGGTGGCATGGGATGGCTTTGGATGGGACTATTGTGGTGGCTGGGGTGATTATTGGAGTCTCTGGAACTTGGTCTTCAGTAGCAGAGATTGTTGCACCCAAAGCTTGAGGATTTTGGAGCAGTTAATCAATTCAAGTTTGATTGCTGTGTCTAATATACTGCATTGTTTTGTTGATTGTATGAACCATTTGCAAGGGATAATGTGAACTTTCTCCTTTTCGTGTTTCATTTTTGTACAATTTTACAAGAGAAAATTTGTAAAAGTTCAGCAAAAAATATCACTCCTATCGAAAGAAATTTTTAAATAGAGATTATAAGTCTGATAATTGTTTAGAAGTATCAATTTAATTGGTTCGAACAGAGATATATATACACAGTGACAGTGACCAGCCACAAGTTATATGACTTATATCAGCTAGAGCCTATAGGTAACATATAGAATAACACCGTATAGTTATCACTCTACCCATATCTATCCAATAATCATCTAGACTAACTTGAACACTCGAATAATTATCAAGACTAACTTGGACACTCGAAACCTTTGTGAACTCATAAAAATAACTAACTTCTAAGATTATTGTATAAATTTTGGTTCTCTCCGACATCTCAAATATACATACACATATGCATGTAATACAAGTTAGCATCTATGAACCTCATCATCATGCAAATATGGTTAGGTAAACAAAATATAAGTTGCATGTACATGTTGCCAACCTCAGAAGGCATGATCTTCACTCTTCTTTTATGTTATTATCTTATCTCAATTGTTTTATTTCAGAGAAAAGAAAAGAAGAACAATATCATTAGCTCATTCATAACTTTCATATATTAAGTTAGGACTTTTCTGTCATACATACGTGTATAGCATACATCAAGTCATGAACCGTCCGATCGTCTTGAATTTTAAATTGTTAAACGATCGGACGATTCACAGTTTAATGTATGCTCTTGAATTTTAAATTGCTAAACGATCAGAAACCAAACCATTAAGTTATACTCTAAACACTGTTTTTCCTTTTCTTTATAACACATACATAATTATGTTTATATTAGCCGAAAAATATTACGTATGACACGAGAAATATAATCGTTTTAAATTAGATGTGGAAACTAATTTACCACGATACATATACAATTAGAATTTGACTAAATAGATCTCTCTTCACCTCTAAACAAAAACATGATAGTGCCGGACTGCAGGTACATTTTGACTTACTCATGCGCTAATCCACCAAGAAATTAAAATCAAAATGTGAAGTTCGTCCATTTCTTGTTTTAGGCCCATAAAAGCAGAAAATGACTTCTAATAAGCTTCGGTTTAATGGATTAGGGATTTATCAGACAATAACTTCCATGCAAGCTTTAGCTTAATAGGTTCTAAATTATGACACAAAACCTCTAAAGAATTTAAAGATGGGATTGGCAGGTGGCTCTCACCCATCAACCATCAACTCCATGATAAACTTGATCACTTCACTCCACCTAATGACACAAACCCCCCAATCCCCAAAACCACAGCCACCTCACATTTCTATTTCAATCTTCTCCTGATTTCCAAACCCACCACCCCAAATATGCAACTTCCCAAAAAGGGCCAAAAATTGAGAAGCAAAGAAGCCATTTCCATCGGAAATTACAAGAAGCCATAGCCATCTCTCCTCTCATCAGAAAAACCAAGACCCACCACTTGCAGCTTCCACAGGGGAATAAGTCCAGCAATAGCAAAGTTTGCAATTAACAAAAAAGAAAAGAAAAAGAGAAAAAAGTGGGGAGGACTTGAGACTCGTAGGCTTTTGTCTTTGAAGGCCACACACAAAATCCCCAATTTAACAAAATACAGAGTAAAAAAGAGTCTCCTCAATTTCTCAAACCCCCAATTCTCACCGATCGTCATAAAGCTCCAAACTTTCAGCTCCAAATCCAATTCTAGCTCATACCCAGCTCTTGTTTCTTCTCTAATCGACTAAAGGTCGATCCTTTTTCATCTGGGTTTCAAATTCAAAAGCACCCAATTCACATCTGATCACAATCCTCAAAAACCATCTCGGATCAACGACATGTCGTGCTCGTCTTCATCGGGGTCGGAGGACGACGATGAGGGTTTCGACTCTTACAGAAAAGGAGGGTACCACGCCGTCAGGATCGGCGATCAGTTCGCCGGCGGCCGATATGTAGCTCAGAGAAAACTGGGTTGGGGTCAATTCTCCACCGTCTGGCTCGCTTACGATACCACCAACTCTGTACGCCATTTTCATCTTTGCCTTTGATTTTGTTTAGCTATGAAATCTTTGATCATTTATTGGGTTTCAATCATAACTGTTATTCTTTTAATGACTCCAATGATTCTGTTTTGTTTGTTTCTGTGGATTCTGATGCTTGTGTTGCTTATCCAAGATCTTCTTTATATTCTGAATTAGCGTTTCATTGATGAAAGCTTCTGTCTATAGTTAATTCCATATTGCATTAGTTCGTGTGTTTGATGTGTGATATTGGTTTTGTGGTCTATGATTATGTATGTTTCTGTAATATAGTTGTGAAGTGTCATACCTCTTTCTGCCTGTGGGCGCAGAGCTTTTGCAATATCTATCATAGTATTTTGGTACTTGTTTGCGTTCAGTTTGTGACTATGATTACCCATTTCAGTACAATAGTTCCATTTCACTTTAAGTCGCCATAAAGATAAAGTCTGTTATACTTGTAGGAGGTGTTAGTCAGTACAGTTTAGCCTTCTGGATGTTTACGTAGCAATCTGTTACCTATGCGGGAAGACTTTATTTGATAAAATGCTTCATGGTCTTGCGTATATGAGTTTTTCTTATCTCAATGCATTTACTTTGGTTCGCAAATGTTTGCATCATCTTATTATACTTTTGTGTTTCTTTAGACGTATGTTGCTCTTAAGATACAAAAAAGTGCAGCTCAATTTGCTCAAGCTGCTCTCCATGAGATTCAAATTCTTACAGCTATTGCGGAAGGGGACTCCTCGGATTTAAAGTGTGTTGTACGACTGATCGACCATTTTAAGCACGCAGGCCCAAATGGGCAGCATTTATGCATGGTCCTTGAGTTCCTTGGTGATAGCTTACTCCGGCTGATCAAGTATAACCGTTATAAAGGTCTTAAGTTGGATAATGTAAGGGAGATCTGCAAATGTATATTGATGGGTCTGGATTATTTGCATAGAGAAGTTGGTATAATCCACACTGACTTAAAACCAGAAAATATTCTTCTTTTTAACACCATTGATCCCACCAAAGATCCCATCAGGTCTAAAGTTACACCAATTATTGAAAGGCCTGAAGGAGGCCTGAATGGTGGAGTCACCATGAGCCTTATTGAGAAAAAACTCAAAAGGAGGGCAAGGAGGGCAGTTGCTAAGATTTCCTTGAGAAGGGAATCTATGGGAGGAGGTGAAGCTCCCAAGTCAGAAAGAAATATGGACGGTGTTGATGTAAGGTGTAAGGTTGTCGATTTTGGGAATGCATGTTGGGCTGACAAGCAGCTTGCAGAAGAGATTCAGACGAGGCAGTATAGAGCTCCTGAGGTTATTCTACGATCTGGTTATACCTACTCAGTGGATATGTGGTCATTTGCTTGCACAGCCTTCGAGCTTGCGACAGGTGACATGTTGTTTGCTCCAAAGATGGGAGAAGGCTTTAGTGAGGATGAGGTAAATTTTCAACTTTATATATATTCTGATTACTTGTCATAGTCGTTCTCTATATTTTCAAATTTGACAATAGAGAGCCAAAGTATCCCCGTATTTTGACACTGAAAGGTTATGTGGAGAATATTCTATATTTCCAAAAACCTTTTTTTATTGTTCTGACTGCTATGCAATTGATATGGTGATTCGATTGATTTCAGGATCACCTTGCTTTGATGATGGAGCTCCTTGGAAAGATGCCTCGAAAGGTGAGATCCATCATTGCACTCCCACAGTTTTTCACTAATAACTTCATCTAAATCAATTTGTCTCTCATATCTGGGTTTGCAGGTAGCCATTGGAGGAGCTCGTTCCAAGGATTTCTTCGACAGACATGGTGATCTAAAGAGAATTCGGAGGCTGAAATTTTGGCCACTCAATAAAATACTGGTCGATAGATACAACTTTTCCGAGACTGATGCTCGGGAGTTTGCAGAGTTCCTATGTCCCATTTTCGACTTTTCACCAGAGAAGCGGCCAACTGCTCAGCAGTGCCTTCAACATCCATGGCTCAACGGTGTGACTACGTCTCAGGGCGACGCGAATAACATATCAAGCGTGGAAAAGGTGAATGTTGGGATGAGCAACCTTCAGATTAAGGTTGGCAAGTGAAGAAGAAGGGAATGAAGTTACATCTACCACTGATTTTGTGATTTAAATTTTTCTTTTTTACAATTCTAATAAGATTCTTTATTATTTTTTGACTGTAAAAGATGTAAATTAGTAATGATTTTTGTGAGCAAAATGACGTCATAATTCAGATAGAGAATTTGACTGTCATAAAATGGATATGCCCTGGTGGCTTGTAGGCTATAGCAGACCAGAACAGTACCCATCTGTGTTATCCACAATTTTTATACTGATATTGATTGAATGACTATTTGTTCCACTCCCCTCTCATTTTCATGTTTCATTTTCATACGATTAATGCTTGGTATGGTGTTCAATAGTATTGAAACTCTAAAAATGTGAGTTGTAAATAGCTCAATGGAGAAGACATAAACGCATTGTAGACATATTGACGTCTCAATACTTCGAAGCGTTATTAGCAATTTAGCATGAAGTTTAGGGTGTCTACAGGACCTTCTCCTAAAAAAAACATAGAAAGTAATCAACTAAGGAGGGTAAGTGGTCCTAGAAAGTAATGATTACTTGATGTATATCAAATCAACGGACCAATGAAATGGCTTTCAAGTTTAATCGGAAAGTGGTATGAACTATGAACAACCTGCTCAACTAACTGATGATAACGTAAGTGTGGTCACCGCTCCATGATTATTACACCAGACTTGATACAAACGATTGACATTTTTTAAATCTTGAAGTATTCAAATTTCAGAGTCGAAAGTTGTTAGATCAGAATCGTAAGATGTAGATAAGTTTATTGTGTAAAGAGTAACTAAAAGTAGAGACTAAAAATATTAACGATCCCTAATTTTAGAATTATAACACAACATAGCATCATAGAATTTGCTTGACTTATGTTTTGCAATGATCTTTTGTATTTTGAAGTATTATCATTTCGGGACTTGGCCGTTTGGATCAACTTATCGAGTGCAAAATGCTATAAATAGTTGCTTCCTTCCAAGTTTTATACTTGTCTTGCAGTGAATCATCTCAGTTAAGTAATTAGGTATTAGTATAACATTTTTATTTCCAATAAAATTAAAAAATCACTGGTCAACGAGTATAGTTCATACAGTGAGTGAGTTACCTTGCCAAACACGTTGACAAGGTTAAAAGCCTGAAAAGAACTAGACGAGGTTATCCATGGACCATAAATAATTAATTACCAACCAAACTACCAAACTGCTCAGTTGTTACGTAGAGTCTACGGGATCATCACATGCTCAGTTGCCTTCTGTAATTTCCGATTAAGATTTGCCCCCCTGCGCAGATCCCAATGTCTCATCAGTCCTTACTTTAATATTTAAACAGAAGGCATTTCTCTTTTTTTTTCTTTTTTTTTCCTCAAGCATCATATACTCAAACATGACAGAAGTCGGTTTAACATGTTTGCACACAAGAGCATAAGGACAAACCAGTAAAGCAGATCGATTCCAGTTTCAAACTAAACCATGATGTGGATCTCTGAATAAACAACTCAATCATAGAGGAGTTAAGGAAGGACAATCATTGATGAAGTTTTTTTTATTGCCGGCAGGATCTCCAAGATCAGCTACTCATGGATTTAGCTCTATTACATAAACCACTGAAACCATTTACTCATGCCAGAAGAATTTCAAAGCAGAATATCAGTTGAAATGGGGAATCAGAAAGCGAAGAATGAAATTTTGCGAAAGAATTATAATTTACCAAGGAAATTGACATTGTTATTACATCTATCAACATCATCAGCACAAGCGCAGAAATTATTGTTTGCAACATATCAACAAACACTACCGAAATGAATGCATCCCTTTTACCTCAATTCAAGCTCTATCTGCTGTCAAAAGAGCTCCGGGCAAATTCGGACTGTAAAGTACGAATGGGATGCAAGAAATGTAACATCTAAATTTACATGTAGTCAGTTCAAGTTGATTACAACAAAGCCAAAATAAGCACAAAAAAAAAAGAAAAAGAAGATAAAAACGAAACAAGCCGTTTCTATGTGAAGAACATGATGAATCCTACCTCAGCTATCCAATCCTATCTCACCTGTTGCCACAATTTCATTTCAACATCATGATTGCATGACTTTATTTTGCTTCACACATGCAGGTGCCTTGAACTCCTGGCATTTCCACACAGGCGTGGGCTCAATAGGCAGCATACTATCAGCAGAAGACTCCACAGGAAACAAAGGCTTGTTTCCAGTAGTAGGATTTCCCATGTTCATATCAGTTAGTGGGGAGCTTCTTGCACCCACGTCTTCTTTGGGATTCGCCTTATCCCTAAAAGTGCAAACACTTAAAGGCAACTTCTTTAGCTTCACTCGACCCCTCTTTTTACCACTAGCAGGCATATCGTCCCAATTTTTCTCCTTCGTCTGACTTGATTCTGCTTCCCCATTATCCATCTCTGATCGACCAGATTTATCGTTTCTGTATGCTTTTTCAGCTGCTTTATTTTTGTACATGTCAAGGATGGTGTCTTCAAAATCGAGCTTACCTGCCACAGCATGACCATTGCAAGCAGGTGCAGGGTCTTGATCCAATACAGTACTCCCGTTGGAAATCCTAGCTACTTCAGAACTCTGTGAGATTTTAGGCTTCTTGTGTTTGTGACCCTTGGAGTCAGAACTTGATGGGTTCCTTGAGATTCGTGGTGAGCTATTAATAGCTCTATGCAACTTCCGGGCCAACTCTTCATCTTTCTTACAATTCTCAATTGGCTGATATTTTTTGTACAAGAGCTGAACTGGTACATGCTTCTTAAGCTTGTTCTTTTTCAGGTGTTTCTCCTTGCTGGCTATTTCATCTGAAAAAGAGGCAACCAAATCTAAAGCACTCTTGGCGGCAGCCACTGCCTTTGCAGCTATTGCAGCTTTATCTTCAGCTGCAGCTCTTGCATTTTCAGCAGCCTTAACTGCAGCAGCGGCAGCTGATTTTGAGACCTCTACTAACTCCTCAGGTGAAAGATTAGGATCATGAGAAGTCAATATTCTGTTAAGACGTGTGTTGAGTTCACTTGAAGAAGGCGATGAAGAAGAAGACGCGGAAGCAGAAGCAGAAGCTGTTGCTGACACTAGAGACAGCCATGAACTACTATCACCCTCCGGGCTCTGTTTCTTCAATCCAGCAAGCAGACGCTTTCGCGGAGGTAAAAGGACATCAGCATCCAAATGGTTGACATCACATAAGTTACCCTCCATAGGTCTGCTTCCGATACAAGAACTACACCGAAACGACAATCACTCTCCACACAGAGAAAACAACCATTCCGTCTACATATCAACAACAATAAAACCTTAAGCATCAGATTCCCAATCACACGAGAAACGAAACATGTAGCTGATCAGAAAAGCCCTAGCAAACAAAATTTCCATATACTAAATCCAAATCAAATCCAATTCCAGAATCAATTCAAAAACCATTGCCAATCAGATCAACAAATACAGATGCTCATGCTCATTCCAAATCTAGGTTTTGATGACTTTGATTTCGGCAAACCCTAGAAAACCAATAACCTAACTAAATCCCCAGTAATTACCTAACTAAACTGAATCTCCTTTCCTCTCCCTCGATCTCAATTCTAACTTACTAAACCAAACCAACATCACAACACCACAAATGATCTCCCCTCCTTATCCAAACCCTCGAATTACTTTCCGAAAAACAAACCAAACAAATTCACACCAATTCAACAAGCTCAGCTGAATTGCGACAAACAGAAATCCAAACACAGCTGAATCTCAACCATCGGAAAATTACATCATACATAATTCAAATTACAAATTAACTAAAACAAAACAGAAGATCGGCCGCAGCCGAACATTCGATCAGTTAGAACCAGAGCCAATCCGTAATCCCCACACACTCAAAAATCCTCCGGAATTCTAACGGAATCAAATGCTGAGTTTTAACCGTCATTTCAGGAAAAACAAGACAGAGCGATCAAAACAGAAGAGAATTGCAAGAAGGAGACTTTACCTGATCTTTAGGGTCGTGAAGAGAAAGCGAGAGAGATACACGGAGAGAAGTGTCAATTAGGGTTTTCAGGGGGAAGAGAGAAGAAGAAGAAGAAAGAAGGAAAAAAAACCAGGGTGGTGTTGAAATGGAAGATGGTGCTTCTTGTTTCTTGTTTGTATTTATATTTCTTTTCTTTTTTTCTTTTTTTTGGTTTTTGGTTCGTTGTAAAGGTAAATTTTACCTACTTTGGGTTTCGTTGGTTTCGTTGGGTTTCGTTTGTTTTCGTTTAGTAACCCCCTAAAAACCTACCTACCAAAATAAAACCCTAACCCTTTTTTTTTTTTTTTACCTTTTTTTTTTTTTTTATTTTTTTTTTACCCTTTGTCATTGCATTTTTACCATGGCATTACCGTCCATGTTCTATAATTTGTTGAAGTATTTTTCTTCTTGGTTTAGAGAGGGGAATTTGTTTAACCAAGTTGGACATTTAAGAAATAGATGGGGGTTTAGTTGGATATAGATCATGTAGGACATGCAAAGATTTCCAATAATTGTTCATAGTTTAGTATGTTTGTTTTCTATGGTATATCATGGTTCTAATTAGGTACGACTAAATGATGATTTTGGACTATCTAATGCAACAGACTTATTAACGTACTATATAATCACTCGTATCTTCAATTTTTTTGTTATTTCAGTATCATACGATAAATAAAATAAATTATATTTCATTTGAGTTTAACGAACTAAGTTGTAGTCTAACGGTGTCCGTGTTTAACAATCATGTTTGATGAAACATGTTTATGCTGCTAAAGGTGGGGTGAAAATTTCTTAAAATAACCATGGTAAATTGGTAACTTAACCAAGAAACAACACCCAATTTGGGAAAAAAAAGAGACATTAAGACATGGCACGCCATAATGGCGTCATCAAGTAAAATCGGATAACGACCTGATTTACTTTACGTCTTTACCCGCGGGGAATTTGGTCAACTTGCATCACAACCAATCAGATTCCCAGGACCACAGCCGTCAAAAGATAACCCTAACGACGTGTTAAGGTTTCACCACCTAATCACAACCTTCCACCTGTAACTCACCCGCGTCACCACGCGTGTGAGTCTATCAAACCCCACTCGCCTCGTAACTCTCGCACAAACGGTGGCAGTTAAAAAAGCGCTCAGAGTTAGTTTCAGTCCTAACCGCCCTTTTTTCTCTCTCCCCCCTTTTTGAAAACCGAAGCTCCGTACAATCTATCTGACCCGCCCCCATTTCCACCCAAACGTCGTCGTTTTCGGTCTCAGCCCTAAGCGGCGGAACCCTAAATCGGAAATCGTGAAATTGCAGGTAAGCGAAAGTACCCATTTCGATTCGCCGACGAAAGACGCTTTCTCTGATCGGTTTGCCGCGAAATTCCGGGAAATTGAAGAAGGTAAAATCTTTTAGGGTTTTGCGATGAGAGGCGTGAAGCTGTTGCCGGAGGCGGTTCGGAGCTCGATTCGGTCTGGAGTGGTTCTGTATGACGTGGCTAGGGTTGTGGAGGAGCTCGTCTTCAATAGCTTGGACGCTGGAGCAAGAAAGGTAGTAACTTTTTGGGGGATTGGTTAATTTCGAGTAGGGATTATGGTAAAAGAGGTAAATTAGGTTGGTAAATGTTGAACTTGGTTGATGCAGGTGTCGGTTTTCGTGGGAATTGGGACTTGCTATGTGAAAGTAGTGGATGATGGTCAGTGTTAATTTTCTTCACTGGGTTAAAATTGTTTTTTTTTTTTTTTTTTTTTACAGCTTAATTGTGTGGTTGTAATTTGGTTTTTACTTGTAGGATGTGGGATTACTCGTGATGGATTGGTGTTGCTGGGAGAAAGATATGGTAATTTACTTGTTTTGAATTGTGAGCCTAGTTACATTATGTTGTGTGGATTTGGTAGTTGTTCATAGTATGGTATATTTGATGAATGAGCAGCCACGTCGAAGTTTGGACAATGTTCTGAGGGGGATGGTGCGGGTGGGAGTTTTGGTTCCAGAGGGGAAGCATTGGCTTCGATTTCTGACGTGGCATTGCTTGAAGTTGTCACGAAAGCGTCGGGGAGGCCAAATGGGTATCGTAAAGTGATGAAGGTGTGGTTTTGTTACTATTTTGGGTTTGCTGTTTGTGACAGAATTCTTGGATTTAATGCAGGCTTGGCTCAGGTTGTCTTTCCTGTATTTTTCTCAGGGATCCAAATGTTTGTATCTTGGAGTAGATGACGATAGGAAGGATGTGGGCACAACAGGTAGGGACCTTTCGTGATTCATGTTGTCTTCAGTTGCTTGTGAAGATGTTGAATATTACATCTTGGTTTTATGAAAATGGATTTCCATCAAGCTAACCATAGAACTACCTTTCATTGGTGAATTCCATTACATTATGCCCTAAGAATCACATTGTCTTCCTTATAATTTTACTTGCAATAAGTTGTTTAATCACTTGTTTCTGCTTGCAGTTGTTGTTCGTGATTTGTTTTACAATCAACCAGTTCGGAGGAAGTGCATGCAATCCAGGTTCCACTCTTGGATCACTTTAACTTTTTTGGTTTATAATTATATACAAAATTTGTTCTCAAGTGCCAAAAAACATGATAATGCAATGAAACTGACTTAAACTGCTTTGTGATTTGCATTACAAAATGGAAGCCCAAAGAAGGTACTGGACACTGTCAAGAAATGTGTGCACAGGATCGCGCTGGTGCACTCAAAGGTTTCCTTTAAAGTTGTTGATATAGAAAGGTGCCTTCTAACATACTTCTTGGTGAAGAATTTGTGCTAAGTGTTATTTATACATTTATTTCTCTTTTGATTTACATGTTTGACTTTACATGTAGTGAGGATGAGCTTCTTCGTACCATTCCTTCTCCTTCTCCCTTGACATTATTGAGAACTGCTTTTGGGATCGAGGTCTCTGATGCACTTCATGAATTGAACATAAGTGATGGCAAATTAGAGCTTTCTGGATACCTATCTACTCCTTGCAATTGTCTTGCCATTAAGGTAGAACAATCTGTATTGATTATTTATATTATTAAGTTACTAACTATATACTTCACTGTTATGAGTATCCTTGTTCTAATTTTTCGAACATCTGTTTTGCAGGCCTTCCAATATTTCTGTATCCTTCTCTGCTCATTTTGATTTATATACAATGTTCTCAATAGAGGGAGTGTTCACTGTTTTTGTTCCGAGGGGATCTATATTTTCTTCTCTTGTTTTTGTCCTTCACCCTGACAGATATTAATTCACGGTTCATTTGTAAAGGACCAATTCACAAATTGCTTAATCAATTGGCCTCTAGCTTCGAATGCTGGGACCCAGGGACAGCTGTTGTTGGATCCCACAACAGGAAGAGAAGTAGACCTCAAGCATTCCCAGTTTATGTCTTGAATTTAAGTTGCCCCCACTCATTCTATGATTTGACCTTTGAACCGTCGAAGACATATGTTGAGTTCAAGGTAATTTTTTCTTACTGACATTAAATCTTGCTTTGCATGTCATATAATTCAGGGGTTATTGTAAAAGTGTAGACCGGAGGTTTAGTGTTTAAAAGATAATACTCTATGATCTTGTTTTTCTCCAGGATTGGGTTCCTGTACTCAACTTTATTGAAAAGGCCATTCAAAGCTTCTGGAAGGAAAAGATATCCTATGGTATGCCTATATTCGTAGCTTCTAGCTGAGAGCTTCACATTTTTTGTCTTTTATTTATTTATTTGTTGTTTCATTAAGAGGTATTCACTGCTTTTACGTTTCTAGTAGAACCTGCTTGTCATGGAGCTGATATACGAAGAGAAGGTCGAATGTGGGAGGAACATGACAATATTGTATCTGCAGATGAAAGTAAGAAATAGGTTCCGTCACATTTTCATTTGATAATGGTGTGAACTGTATCTGATGATCTATCAGTGTTAAATTTTTGAGCTATAGAGTTAAATGAAGGCATATTGGTTCAGTTTCCCTTGGATTTTATCCTTTTTTCTTTCCTTCTTAAATGCTAGATTTGCTGGATGTAGATTTGTCAGAAATGTCACCAATAGGGAAAAAGAGAAGCAGGACACAAGATTTTGAGACATCTCCTGACATTATGAAGATTTTAAGTAAAGAGGACAGCGATGTATCTCAGAGGAGGCATGTCAGTGTTCCATTCGACTACTTGCATGGAAATATTGATGATGTCTTCAAAGATCGAGCTAGTGAGATTGATTTTGGTCATGATACTGACTATTCATTTAAACCACGGGATCAGAGTCTTGCTAAATGTATTCTCAGAACAACCCTGAAGAGGGAAAATGATAGTTGGATGTCTGAAATCAATGTTTCACCCGATGAAGATTATATGATGGATAGTGGATGCTCTGCTGCCAAAAGATCCTGCAATGTGGAAGATAATATCTTTAGTTTTAGCAAGGGTTCAGCAGTTATTGGAGTACCACATCATGATTCCAGTAGCGATGTGGATGTCACCTGTGATTTAAGACAACCTTTCCTCAAGAGTTGTTCCTCCCGAGGAAGGCTTCCATCTGAGAGGGATTTGTTTACAGAAAGTGGGATTAAATGTCATAATGATTACATTGGGAGTAAGAGAGTGTGGGAGGGCTCTTGCAACACTGCAGATATTTCAGAAATTGATGGCAGCTGTAAGAGAATGTGTAGTGGTTCTTATAAACGTGCAGAAGTTCCAGATATCCTGTCAATGACTTCATCACCAGGGAGGGTATCTAGTGCTCAGCCCTATCCCAGAGATAGATCAAAGTTTGATCCGTTTGCAGAGTTTGACCCTCTGTCAGGAGCTTATTTGAATTCAATACCATCCTGTAGGGAGCTTTTTAATGACTCAAGTTCAGAC
Organism: Fragaria vesca subsp. vesca; assembly: GCF_000184155.1. Taxonomy (NCBI): domain Eukaryota; kingdom Viridiplantae; phylum Streptophyta; class Magnoliopsida; order Rosales; family Rosaceae; genus Fragaria; species Fragaria vesca. Next base: position 7,746,142 of record NC_020491.1, read on the forward strand.
ATTGGCTCCTACAATCAGACCTCAAAAACTGAATGGTACTCAGTGACGTCCAATCCCTTATCCCAGAGTGCCTATATGGCTTTTGAACCTTTCTCTAATGAAGATTCAGATGAAGGGTGTTACAGATATAAATATGATAAGAGGGATACTGAAAAGTATTTTGTTGATGCTGAAGAATTTGATTGCAGCTTTGGATCGGATATTGTATCAAAGATCACAGAACACTGTGCTGCAGATATAGACTGTGGACTTGATTATGATGTCAAAACTGGTTTTAGAAAATTCCTTCACCAAGACAAAATAGATAGAGAGATTTATACTGGTCACCGAGATAAATTAGCTGATGAGACAGATTGGTTACATTGGCATTCACGCAGCAAAGATAACATATGTATTGACATGCATAATAGACATGAGGAACAGTTAAAATATCAGGATAGTCTTAAGAATCGTATTTCAGTCAGAAGATCGTTGCGAAGCCACTCAGCTCCACCATTACCTAGAAGCAAGAGGAAGTACTTCACTTTAAACCATCCTGCGCCAACAGAAAGCAAACATGATGCACAACCCTTCCATGATTCAGCTACTTATCCAGGTATTTTTATGTGAGTTGCCCTTTTAGAATTGTCATCTTATGCAGATGCCAGCCAGCTAATACCACCTCTTAATGTGCAGAAGCTGGCACAATGAAGGATCTCTGTCAACCTCCTTATGGTAGTCATCAAAATTTGATGACAACTTCTGTGGAAGATTTATTGTTAGACACCAGGTACTTGACCTTCAATTGTTTTGTATTTTTGTACCACTCATATTATATTTTCTTTCAAGGGGCAGACTTTAATTTTGATTTTACCAAATTTTCTTTTGGACCAGATGTGAAGAATCTCAAGATATTAACGCTGGTGCAAGCAAGATGCAAAGATTGGAAATGTTTGAGCAATCTAAAAGGTCTGAGGTTCAAGCCATGGCTCCAAATAAAGGTATCTCACTTTCTTATCAGAAAATGTAATTAACAGTTGATTGAGCTTGAGCATTGGTTATTATAAGATTTCTTAGCATTTGGTGGTCAAATTTGGCCCTAATCCTAGTCATTTTCAGAAATTATATCCAAGAATCAAGATTCCCTGAACTGCGGGACCAAATGGCGGAATTGTTGTCCCCAAAACACAGTAAGTAAAATGTTTTTGAAAGTCTGATGCAAAAGATGTGTTCATTGCTGTACCATCTTGCCTTAGAAATAAAAATTAGATTCATTGAATTCGACTTATAACTGTGAATATAATATATGATGCAGAGCACAAGTATAATGCATGGTAGTCAAGCTGGAAATGATATACTTGACATATCTTCCGGATTCTTGCATCTTGCTGCTGATTCATTAGTTCCTGAATCTATCAATAAGAACTGTCTCAAGGATTGCAGAGTTCTTCAGCAGGTGGATAAGAAATATATTCCAGTCATGGCTGGCCAAACACTTGCTGTTATTGACCAGGTCCATTTCTTGTATAGTTTTCTGGATATCTTTTTCAAGTTTTGGAGTGGGATTATGCTTTAAAAAGTGCATTTGTAAGTTTATTGTTACTAAGGGAACCTGCAGTTCACTTCACTTATATATTACAAGGTTACAAACCTACAATAGAGCTTTCATGCATCTAATCGACTAATCAAATAGTTATACTCTCCCAAAAATGGCCTTAACAAAGAAATTGAATAGAAGTTTCTATAGGATATCTTACTTGCTCAAAAACTTAATCACAAAACAGTCAGTCTTGTAAGTAGACTCCCTCATGTATATACTTGTACATGCAGCTGTTAAAGAAACAGACTTGCATTCACATACTGATCTTGACACCTTCGAACTATGATATTGACAAGCACGCAAGTGCAGCCAGAGTTCTGACTTAAGCAGTAATTAATTGTTTTCTACAGCATGCTGCAGATGAAAGGATCCGATTGGAGGAGCTGCGTCTGAAGGTCTCGATTTCTTCTTTTTTCTGTTTGATATCTTGATTTGGTACAAAAGTGTGTGTGCGCGCGTGTGTTTGTGTGTGTGTTTCATAATTTTTTTGTGTGGCTTACTTAATTACTTGAATACATAGGTCTTGTCCGGAGATGGAGAAGCAAAGACCATTACTTTTCTGGATATTGAACAAGAGCTGGTATGTAGAGTATTTTATGCTACGTAAAGCTTCAGTGTCCAACTTTTCACGAATTTTTGGTTCTTGTTGCTATAATACAGATGCTGCCGGAGATTGGTTACCAGTTACTTCATAACTATGCTAAACCAATAGAAGAGTGGGGTTGGCGCTGCAACATACATGCTCAAGATTCAGGGTCTTTCAAGAGGTAATTTATTCGTCCTTCCTGGTATGCTTATCCAAAAATTTGATATTGGTCTGAGCATCCAGCATTATGAACATTAACACAATTTCTTGGTAGATAATTTATTGCTGATTTGAGGTTAAGGGCACCAATGTCTGGCATTTACTTATTGGTGTTTGACACCATACAAGATGATAAACTCATCTATTAGAGACTTTAATTGCTCATTTAGTTTTTTTAGTTTTTTATACATGGTTTTGCAATATGATGATAATTTGCAGACTTGTTATGGATCAATTCTACAGATATATTTACATTATTCTATGAGAGAACCATTATATTTCTGTTAGCCTGATTTTCTTGGATTGATATTTAACAGGAATTTGAATATCCTTCACAGGCAGCCAACCGTCATCACACTTATTGCGGTGAATTATCATCACTTGTCTTCTTTAATTTTTCTATTCACCATCTTTTGAGCTCAAAACCTGGTATTGTTTTGTTTAACTCGGGAGTATGCTTGAAAATTATTGTTTCAGTCACTTTAAAAACTGTAATGAAGCCACCTTTGAAAGTTATTAATTCTATCTGTTGCATAAATGACATTCAGGTTCCGTGCATCTTAGGTGTCAATCTATCTGATGTTGATCTTATGGAATTTCTTCAGCAGGTAATACATATATATATACAGTACTGCCTCGTTGTATGGTTTTCCTTTTCCCTCTGATGTTGTGTCCGAGAATTCCCCTGATATTCTGTTCGTTCTTTAGCTTTCTGACACAGATGGATCATCAACAATGCCACCGTCTGTTCTTCGGATCCTAAATTCTAAAGCATGCAGAGGTAGATGCCTAGTCTTATACTCAGTAGAGGCATCAGGTTTTGTTCAATGATTGGGATTGGGCTTAATCATATTGCAAATAACCTGAATTGTTTAGCTTACATATACATTGATGACTTGTATGTTGATGGTTTTCTTTCATTCTTCAGGTGCAATTATGTTTGGGGATTCCTTGCTACCTTCAGAGTGTTCCCTCATCGTTGATGAGCTGAAGCAGACCTCATTGTGTTTCCAAGTAAATCATCTTCTCAAGCTACTTGTCATCTCAGAGAGAGAAACAGAGGCAGGCTCATGTTATTCTCGAATATTAACACCACCTTGTGATTTGTTTTGCAGTGTGCTCATGGTCGACCAACAACTGCCCCACTAGTAAATTTGGAAGCGTTGCACAAGCAAATAGCTAAGATTGCATCTTTGAATCAGAAGAGTGGTGCAGATCAAGGCTGGCATGGATTACATCGACATGAACTTAGTCTTGCACGTGCAGAACAACGTTTAAACTCGGCTAGAAGCTAGAAGGATGAGAATATCATGTCTACAAGTGACATGTTCACTTTCTGAACTGGATTTACATTTTTGGATCCAGATGTATAGCTTCCTTCCTAAACAAAACACAACAGCAGTTGTTGATCATGTAATTACTTACCTTTTCACATGAAAGAAAGCCTTTTTCTTAAAACCAAGTGTGATTTTCTTAATCAATAATTGTTTCTAGTAATGGGCGGTTTTAAATCACAAATAATATTAATGATTAATTTGATGATGCGTAGTTATCCTATCCATCTTTGGTGTCAAAGGCACAATTGGTAAATTAAGATTTCAATTTGCCTATTGTCCCAACGAGACAGTCGACACCTGCAATTATTTGCTTTTGTTTATTTTGTTAATCACAGCTTACCAACCAAAAATATGCGATTTACTATGATTTTACCAAGATGCTTTGCGTTTGAGACAAATCCAAATGTTCTCCTTTGTAAAGGTCATGAATCATTACCAGTCTGGTTTAACCTGCTTTGTTTTCTCCTAGTAAGTCGGTTGATATACAAGATTAGGAAGTCATTCAATACATACTCGTGATCCACAAAGTAACAGTATCTGAAGCAACTGAATCATCCATTGAGCAAGCAGCATCAGCCTCAAGTCATAACGACAGCCAAAGAAACAAAAGACAAGAGAAAGGGGAACAGTTTCCAGTTCTAAATGAGATCAACTCGAGCACTGGTTAGATTGCTACGCCCCAATGTCGCATTACCAAAAGAATTTACATTTGATTTCACCTACATCAGAAAATTGTACAGTGTGACTTCTGTAACTGATTGAATAAAGGAATTGCCTCTGGTCTTGTACAAATCACAATCTCTTCATCATCCTCCCCATTCCCTGACTGGAAATAGAAGTTGTACCGGTTGGAATCCTAGGGACCTGATTGATCGTGAGAGTTGCTTGAGCGCACCAAAGTTCGAATGCAAACTTCATGATCCTCATCATCCGTCTTCCCTACATGTGTCTAAGCTTTCTTTACTACCAGTAGCAGCACACAAGGCCTTCCAGATGGGGACCAACATTTTCATAGGGGGACGTAATTCCTGGAAAACGAATTCAACTTTCACAAGCCAAATAAAATGATGGAACTTAAAAGAAAAGCATAGGTTCTTTTAAAAACTTATTAAAGAAGTTACAATTTTAATAAGTTTACATATGCTATTTTCTCAACTTGATACTACCCATAACTTATTAAAGAAGTTGCTCCGAACTTATATCTGCAGTTTCCAAGAAAATAGTGTACCTTAAAAACTAGCACCAAATCTGCTTCTCCATGTACAATGAAAGACAGGCTCCAGTAACAAGTAACGGGAGTCACACATTCTAGGAGCACAGGTTTCAAGATCTTGTCAATGGGAACAAAGCGACGAGTAACTTTTCCACTATATGGAGAGAAATGGAAAGAAGACAAAAAAGATGATTAGGAAAATATCTGATTATACAGAGTTGTAAAGTTGACATTAATCATGCAGTCCCACCAAATTGAACTCATTACATAGAATGTAACCAAGAACCAATGTATAAAAAGCTACCTCTTAAAATGTGTTTCAAGTTGAACTCCAAAAGCTGGCATAACCACAACGGACTCTGTCATTAATACACTAGACGAGATGAATACACAGGATATAGCAAACCTTCTTGTAATTGCAAAAATACACAGTAACAGTTCAAAAAACCAAAAGCGTGGGTGCTCACCTTTTGTAACACTCTTCCAAAGCAACTTTACAAGGAATGCATCTAAAAGGAAACTCCATAAAAGAATGATAACTGAACCGCCCTGTTGTTTGTAAGATCATCGTGTCAAGTTGGTGTCAGATATATTTTGAAAACAACGGATAAACATATATGGAACTTTAGAACACTAGTACACCATGAAAGTTTACTGGTTTCTGCATATTGTGATTGTAATTACAGATACTATATTCATTCTAGTAAAATTGGCATATGCGACATAAACTATTTTTGAAGAACACGTTTTTCCAATAAACCAATATGAACTGTGCAATAGGAAACAGCAATAACAAGTTAATCTCACCAAACTAACTCATGTTCATATGCTCCTTAGCTTATGCTTGTTATCAACAAAACAATATGGTAGGCTAGACCTCAGGAATAAAGACTTAAACAGCAGAACAAAGCCTTTGTACAAAAATATGTCAAATAAGAGGAAAGGGCATACCTTAACTAAGAAAAGATGGAAAGCGTTTGCTAGAATAGCGAGAGCGAAGAAGTAGACTAAGAACCCCTTTGCACCACTCTTTTTAACAATGACTTGGTGCACGTCAACTGCTTCATTAGGCCACTTGGAGCCATGTATGTACGTATATCTCGAATTACTTATACAAGAACTCACCATTCCCCCAAACTCACAAATTCATATATAATCTGTTTCCTTATACCGTCATCTGCATTTCACAACACAGCCAATCACTACAATTACCAAATAAGGAACAAACTTTATTCAAGATCCTATACTATCTAAGCTTATCTGTGTTATACTGCAAAAGTTGATTTCAACCTACTAAAAATCATAGATTCCAGAATTGCCACTGGGCCCTAAATTACAATACTTTAGCAACATTTCTAGAACTGAGCAATCACATAAGCATTTCTAACGATTCTTTCCACAATTTCCATGAACCAATTGAAAATCAAACATGAACCCAAAATTCATTATGGGTAAAAATGTAAGCTTGGCTCAGATTTTGCAATACCAAATCAAATTGGCTATTGGGTATGAAATTGGGGTTGAATTGAAATGCATGGTGTGCCATGAATCTAAATACCTGAGACGGAGACCTGGTTCGAGCTCCACGCCCTGAAGCTTCTCGAATCTTGTTCGTCTCCCTCTGTTTTCTACAAGACCCAATTCAATTGCAGTGTATGAGACTAATGAGCAGCCAGAATGGTGCTAAAAGCACGAAAGTCTTCGTCGTGGTTGAGCTGCAATTAGGGTTTGCGACACTGTGTCTCTTCTGATCGAGCAGAACCAGTTTGGCTTCACTCTGTTGCGTTTCATGCCAATTTTGGCATACAATATAGTAATGCAAACTATCTAGTAAATTTTATTTTACCTCATACTCATTAAAACATTGTAAAAAAAAAAAATAGTAATAATGAAAATTAAGAAATTTGAGTTGGGAAAAATTTGATTTGAGGGTTTTAATGAAGTAACCAAACAGTACAAAAATGTGAAGATGTAGGAATTGTTTTCTATTCATTGTAAGTTGTCTTGGTATGGAACACATCAAATTCATATCAGAATATTTGAATGCTTACATTGATTAACCGACATACGACATCAAAACTTATATATCATTATTAGTCAGTATATTTGAAAGGTAAGAAATTTTAGAGCCAACACACTCGTGGAATAAGTTTAAGAAAACGAAACTGGAAACATGTTTTAGAATTTACACAAACTAAGGTGTTTGATTTGATGCTTTTTAAACGTGACTTGGAAAAGTTTACCTTTTACCACATTTAAGAATTTGAATGAACATAAACACATAGTACAAACCCTTTCCATCATTCATCAACAATGTTACACTAGCAACCAACCAGAGGGGTCCAAAGCCAGTCATGTTTTACCTTCCGTATCAACAAAATCACACCAAATAAATCATGTAAGTCACTCCTAGTGACCTTTTCATAATTGCACTAACAACTCCTGCTGGTGAATGCAATGATTGATGATACACTTTATTTAGAACCCAAGTTAAAGTAATCTTTTTCCCCTAATTTGATGCCTAGATGCAAATGTAAATGTAATACCTCCACATCCAAATACTCAAAACATTTTCTTGCTAACAAAGATACTATCAAACCAGACCCAAATACTCCATTACATATTATTGCTGTTAACAAAAGCTAAAAGCACCTAAAGATTGATCAGTCAAAACACAAAACACAAATGGTAAATTCTCATATATCCCCCATGCTATACTATATCTATCTACCCTCCAACTTAAACTGAGATGGAGCCATAAATCTGCTAAGGTTAGGCATAACCAAACATCAAAACTCAATCTGGGCTCTCTCTTCAGGAAAATATAACTTGTCACATGCTGTAGTCTTCTGCCTGCTGGAACAGATTATAGCTCCCTCCCACTTCCATCTTTCCTGTCATCAACTCATTGCCTCCTACAACATTGAAGTTTGGAGGTAATCGAAACTCAGATAGAAACAGTAGCAATCATAATGGATACATTACTTTCTGAGCAGAATCACAATGAGATGTGTAAAGGGTATTGAATAAGTTGATGTTAGGAAAGAATGAAGTTTAGAACTTTGAGAATGGACATTACTTCAGCAGAAGATTGACCATATACAAAGAAATGTAAGGGATGACCCCAAGTAAAAACAGTTAGGCGTTGTTCAGATCAATCAAGTAATGATACTGATTATTGACAACAGAAACTCTCTACATGTATGATGTTTTATATTAACTTACTTGAGCTTGATAGCACTTCATCATAGAATGACATATGGCCTAAACCTCTGGACAGCCTTAAATCGCTGCTCGATGCAAACATTTTGTCTTCTTTAATGCCCTGTGGATCCAAGAAATGCAGGTCAGAACTCATCTCAGGGTTCTGAAAGCACAAATCTTCAGCCCTTTGGGCTGATATGTTCTGTTGGGACTGTAAAATTTGATCCTGAGGTCCTTTTTTCTTGTCCTTGGGAGAGTCAACTTCAGTCTCCACTTCTGATTCAGCATTGTTGGATGTTGCATTCTGTTGCTTCCTCTTTGATCGAGCACGCCTGTTCTGAAACCAATTATAAACATTGGTTTCAGATATTTGGCCATGCTGGCTCAGTTCAGAGGTTATCTCCTTGATCTTTTGCTTACTTGGAGTTCCATTCCCTTGATCAAACAATTGCTCCAGAATCTGTAGCTGCACCGGTGTTGGAGTCCAGCGCTGTCTGGCAGTTATTTTGTGGCCAGAAGATGTCATCAGTGGATCACAGTATAGATTTCCCATCCTGACTCCTGAAAGAGCGAAGAACACAAGTTTTCGTTCAAAGCAAATATGGCATCTTCCGCACATTCAATGATTGCAATCACTAATAGTTTGTAAAATCAAATTCACATTAGGTATCTTATTAATGTCATCAACAGAATCAATTGTCTTTGAGATCAGTTTCATTTCAGAAAGAGCTAATTATAATGAAAATAGCTTCCTAACCCATGTATGCTTAGTAAAGCTATTGTGTTTGTTCTTCCTTCCAAGAAAAAGCAACCACAAATTGGCTGAAGGAATGACCAACTGAGCTGAAATCAAAACAAAACCTTTCAGAATGTGTATAAGCCTAATTGAAAAGGAGTTTAGATCCACAATTCAATTGAAAAGGTTGAACATTTCATATGAAAATTAACTAATATACATAGTGTCCTAGAATTTTACTCATAAAACCTAAGTAAGGAAGCCAAAAACCAACCTATCATATTAGCAGCTTTTCAACAACCCAGTAAGAATACAGATCAATGTTAACAAAGATCACCCGAGACCAATGAAGCTGAGAAACAGACAAGCACCCACAAATGAGCACAAGACAGACAAGAGTGCCAACCTTCAAGTCTCAAAGGAGGGTATCACATGCCATTCAAACCAAAACAAAACAACTGGGGGTAAACTATCAAAACAGAGAAAAACCCATCACAGAAAACCAATTAATGAAGCTATTTGAGTTTCACGCCCACTAAATGCAACCACTCACAAGGAGTAAAGTTCCAAACTTTAACACTAAAAACAGTTTAAGTTCATCTCAACCAAATGCAACCACAAACACTTCAAAGTTTAACCAAAATTGAAGAGAAAAAACAAACCTGCAAGATCTTGCTGGGCAGTGAGGTTCTTATGCATCTCAACAAGTTGCTCACAAATGGTAGCATAAACCGCAATTTGCTTTCTCAGAGTCTCCAATTGCTCATCAGTCATAACCTTCACAAACCCCACACCTCCATTGCCATTGCCATTCCCATTCCCATCAATCTCTTGCTCCTTCTGCTGGTGCTGCTTATCCCACTCCATCATAAACCTCTCTTTCTTTCTGCTTTCACTCTCAGTCTTTGTGTTTGCAACTTTGCAAAGACTAAAGAGTAAAGGAGCAAGAACTAGGATGACAATGATAACGAGAAAGTAAAGAAACAGACAAAAAGAGGCAGAGAAATTGTATAAAACACCAAAGACTTATTGAATGAATATATTGGAATTTGGTGGGTGGTAGTATTCCCCTGTGAGTCTGCTACAGCATTCCCTTTTTTCTTTGATTTGTTGAATAAGATCTTTGGGTGATTTATTATAAGTTGCAACATTAATAAGAGGTGTCATTATCAAAGATCTTATCTTTTGAGTGAAGAATACTTTCCCTTACAGGTACTATATCCTACAAGTATTTCTTGTGACCTATTACGGCTGTGAAAACAGAAAGAGATCAAGAAGATAGAGACTATAAACTATCTATCTATATACATTATAGGATCATTGTCTGTACAAGGTACTCGTTAACTATGTGCTTGAGGCAAATGGAAACAATTATGTAATTATTAAGCCGTCCACACCATGAGTATTGAGTGCAAGATAACCTATTAATAACGGAGTATACCTAATAAGAAACCCTATTAAATTTATAGATAGATGTTAATATATAACCGATTAACTCAAATGTTCTGATTCTAAAATAATATACAATAAATCTTATCAAATAACATGAGTTATTTCATTTAGATATAGAGATACATAAACTTAACATCATGCATTGTTATACTATCTTAAATTTTGATAATGATAATAAATAAGGATATCCCATAAAGATAATGCGTCCCTATAATTTCTCATATATAATGAAATAGTGGAATATAGGATTATTATCTGCTAAAACACCAGATCATGACACGTACGTGATTGAACCATGATCAATCATCAATGGCAATAGAGTAGGGAATAGAGTGATAGAGTATACCTGACCTGACAAAGACACAACTCTGTTTCAGATTGATTAGATTAGATTGGCTTTGGAGCACCAGAGCAGCAACTGCCAACTGCCACTTCCCTCACAATTACCTGACTCCCTTTCTGTCAGAGAAACTGGATGTTTGGAAACAGTCACTTATTATTGTACTTGCACATTAACTTGTACCTTTTCTTGGACTTGGCTAAAACCCTGCTTTATTTATATTAAAATAGTCTCTGTGTGACTGTGTGTATATATTTGATGAAATAGTCCAACTAATTAACTTACTTATAAAATGAGTAACTAAGAATCTACATGCAAATTTCGCCTGTCAAACTTGTACATATTCTATGTGTTTTTGTCACATATATGCATGTGAACAACAAATTCATGTGTGACATGACAATTTTTAAAAAGGGGAAATTGCAAAATGCAGTGTATTAGGGACATAATCCGTGGTTTGATGCTTCCTTTTTTGTATAATAAGATTTGTGATTGGGACTAAATGCATGCATTGTTGGGATTCCTAGAGAGTAATCATGTATTCCGTTTGCTTTGTGACCTCTATAGTCTTGACTTAGAAAATGGTACTCTGGAGAGATAGGTCTCTGAGTTTGGTACAAGCAATTGGACTGGAGCGCGTGGAAATGGTTTAGGGTACATGATTAAGGTTAATGTCACACTTTTTTGAATTGTTAATGTGACAATTGGATTCATTAGGGGGACATGGCATGTGCGCCTCCACCGTCGCCACCAAGTCAAAAATTGAGGCCTATCCACAATAGTAACTAGGTGATAATTGGTACAATTTTTGGACCCAGATTGGTGCACTCGTTTTCAACGATGACATGAACAAGTTTAGAGGGAGCAGCGTGAAACTTGAGTTGAGCATGCTGGTTGAAACTTGACGATCATGGGTGCGCTAGACCATTCAGCGAAAGTTCTATTGTATTTCAGTGTTAGAGATCCGATCACTCATCATTTTATTGTTCACGTCACATGTAAAGTTAACTTAAAAGATTTTCGTCTTTAAAATTTTAATCGTCGGAAGTAACGTAGAACATCATGTCATTTCGCCTTGCTAATATGATCCGAAAAAGAAGAGAAGGAAAACTAGAAATGATACAAAGACCCTAAAACAGCAGCTGTGGAATTGTCTGCTTCTTGTTAGGGCATTCTACTGTCAATTATCAGCACAACAAACCAACTGCCCCATTAGATTGGGGAGGAATTCCTTTTTTTACTGTCAACAGAATGATTGGAAAAGTAAACATACATGTTACTAAATGTACACTGTATAACCCCCAACTACTCAAAACCCATTTCCCATCTATATCAGATATCAGCAAACCACACAGATGAACATATATACATGCACACTCTCAAGTCTCAGCTATATCAAACAAACATGGGAAATCCACAGTTTTGGATACCATGTAAATCATGTATTTACTTTCTATCATTTCATTATATACGCCACTCTTTCCTAACTCAGACTGGAAAACAAAACGTTTCAACCTTGCACTCCATCAAAACTTCATATCATTCAAAACTTCTGTAACAAGATCTCTCATAATCAGAGTTTCAATCTCTCTTCCAAGAATATTAACGTCTTCCTCCACCAGTTCTGACCACAGCGAGGATCCCAGATCCCGGGCAACTATTTCATCCAGGGAGTGACAGTGTTTATCATTTGGAGGGTATACATAACGATAGATAATCCCCCAAACAGAATCTAACAACTTCTTACCACGTAAAGGTGGCAGGGCAGAAGAGTTGATAGCTTTTCTTCTGAATTTAGACATGTTTAATGGAGGTCCAAGAATAGTTGAAAGAGCTTCGTTCAATAAATCAAGGAACAACTTGTGATTTACCTTCCCATTGTGATCTTTGGTTGAGTTATCGTCTGCACTGGCCAGCTTTTTATAAGATTCCTCCACTTCTTTGAACACGGAGAGGCTGATGGGTTTCCCAGACGTGTCATATCTAGAAAAGGATTTCTCGAATGATCCATCGTACAAACCAGAAGCAACAAGCAAATCTTTTATGTAAACCTCTGCCGGGTTCTCTAGTCCAGACATTTCAGATTCGACCACTTCTTGTTCACCTGATGCATCGTCAGGCTCATCAGACTCAAGTTGATTCAGTTGTCTTCTTAGTTCTGTAGAATCAATAGAAGATGATTCACATTTCAGGTCTTACACAGAAAAGCATATTTGTTATCTTGTGATCTGATAAGGATGGCCAAATATGTAAACCTTGTTGATCCTGGAACCGTTACATTGGAACTAAATGGATTTAGCAGAATTGGGACATATTAATACTGTAACGGTCATGCATGGAGCATAAACACAGACAAGCACACAATAAAAAACTCAGGAGTACTGTCAATAAGCATGTATCATATTCATACCAACCACCAAATTTCATATTAAGCACAAAAAATATGTAGAAAGAAATTCATACCACTTAGATTATCGCTGATGTCTCTGAAAGCCTGTGGCACAAATCTGTCATCTCTTGGAGTTGCATTTGGAGTCGATACTGGACTAAGACAATCAGCTGTCCTGCAAAAATCGTCCTGAGCAGTGCTGCAAACAGATGCAGGACTAGGAGGCACCTCAGTGAAATTATCCTGAGACCAGAACAGAAGAAATGACATTAGGATACAAATTGAGCCTATTGAATCCGAGAATAATACGTAAAAAGCATAGGGAAAAGAAATGTCTCTTACATGTCTCTCTCTAGAGTTGGTAATAACTGTTGGACCACTCCTGATGTCATTCACAGGGTAATGTTCAGTATGGCTTGATTCAGTCACTGATTGAATTCTTTTTCCAAACAGTCTTCCCTTAAGAGTAAAATTGTATTTGAAATGGGAAACCTTTTCTTTGAAATTGAACCTTTCTTTCTTCTGACTCTTCATATCCAAGGACACATGTTCAATGGCTTCATGCTTTCTCCGAATGTGAGCACCAGTCAAAATGTGGCGGTTCTCCAGAAGAAGCTTCCCAAATGATGTTCCGGATACTGGGGCAGATAAGGACCTAATGAGATTTCTAGGGGACAATTCTCTATCCAGCAGCTTATCGTCATCTGATCCATGCCTGAAGGATCTGGTTTTCACATGGTCATCTTTCACCATTCCCCTTCCCCAGAAACTCATATCTTTTTGAGCTTCCAAAGTATCTCCCACCTGCTTTACTTTGAACCTTTCATAGTCTAGTGCAGATGACCCGTAGCTGCCAGAAGAAAATACAGGAGAATTAAATCCGGTCTCTCTTTCTGAAACATTTCTTAGTCTCTCTAACAGGAACCTTCTAGTATCTCTATGTATAAATTCTGGGGATCCTGCTCTATCATATTGAACTTCACTTCTGTATGATCTTGTTGATTCTGATCGAAGCAAATTCACTCCAAGATCCCTAGTCACACTTTCTCGGACATGGTTTGCAATATGCCGAGCAATTTGCTTTGGATCAGATGGCTGTTCACTAAATGGGGTCTCAATTCCACTTCCTCGGACAACTGAACCCCTTTTATGCACCTTCCCTTGGAGTTCACATCTCAGTCGGTCCTTCACCTCCTCGAGAAAATCTTCTATACTACCCCTCTGATCTAAAGTGCTTGGAGAATTGATCCAAGTCTCTTCATGGTTGCAAAAGCTATCAGGACCAGGTTTTAAGATAACTATCCTTGTAGGAGTTGAAGATATGTTCACTCTCTTCCTGGAATTCAACAAGGAGGATTGCTCAAAGTCTAAGCTCTTGGTTCTGCTTTTTGAAGATAAAGATCTTGTGTACTCAGATGGGAATAAATCCATTGCATCTACACGATGTGACGAAACACCTCTTTTGTGTGAGATTTCTTTTACACTGTGATCTATTCTTTCCATAGTCTTCTCAATTGTCATTTGCTTGGATTTTGCAGAAACTGCTGTCTTTTCCTTGTTGAGATGCTCTTGAGCAAGCAACTCTCCTGATATGCTGTCATTTTCGATAATCCTTGAACATTCCTTAAACCTGGCAGCTTGCCATGCTTCAAATTCTTTCTTGAACTTCTGTAGTTCCTTCTCTTGAGGATGCTCTTCACGCCTTGGTTTTCCAACTTTCTGATCTTCACACCATCCAGCATCCTCTGTGCCATTATTTTGATAGAATGAATTGAGATCCAACTCTCTGGATGAATTTAAGTCTGAAGAGACATGATCAACTGAGCTCTTTCCATTCATTTCCTTCTTTGAAGACTTTGTTCTCCTATATTCATGTTTATTCTCAATTGGCTGAACTGCTGATTTTATATCCACTGGCAACATATCCATCCCCATAAGCCGTGCCACAATGCTTGGTCCATTGTGCCTGGTACTTGAGCGTTTGGATATTTCCTCATTGATCAATTTCTTCATTGAACTTTCAAGTGGATAATTCTTTTTGGGACCAACTTCTTTCACCTGATACAACTACAGAGATCAGCACACAAAAATTTATCAAAACAGTAACTACAGAGAGGGAGCGCTACAACCAAACGTTTACATAAGATATGCTAATTACTCATGGGATTAAGTGTATGGATCAGAGTTGAAACTTTATTCAAATTGTCCTCCTTTGGCCTGAATTTTCTCACAAAGTCTGACACGACCCAACTTAATAGAATAAAACATAGTAAGGAAACATGTTAAAATTAAAGGGAAGATGCATGATGCATTTGAACGAAACAATCAGATTATATAATATGCAAGCAGAAGACGAAAACAGAGAGTTTTTCCTGTAAGAGTGTGAGACAGAACTGTTGGACCAAATCCAGTAGCAGGTGTATGACAAGCTGGAAATTATGTAAAGCTTCACACCAAAGACTCACAATGCACCATGTATCACAAGAATCACACATTTTGGGGATTTGAAAGATTCACAAGAATCATATTAGTACACAGCCTAAAGAGAAGCAGACCACTCTAAATCCATAATAAAGCACAAGATTACCGGCAAATCTCCCATGTCACAATAGCTCTGAGAAGTTTCTACTTGCATCTCCAAGCTATTTCGTGGAGCATCAAGGCCTGCAATGTGTTCAAAACATCTTAATATATCAGATTATTCACATTCTCCTGATATAGATAAAAACCTTTCCAGAAATAATTTCTCTAAAAGACAATCACTGTGCCCATGTTAAGACTTCCATGACTAATAGATACAGATTTTTTTAACATACGAATCAATAAAAATTAATTTGCTGATCCAACCAGAAATCATTAAAACTATAACTGGCAGTTCTTCTCATTTCAGATTGAAATGATATCCAATCAATCCCAAACCAGACCTTCACTATTTCAAGTTGTATTAAATGAACAATAGAACTCACCACCATCATGTTTCTTATGCACAAAAAGCTTCCTGGCCATGCTGCCTTGATTGAAATCAAAAAGGTGCAATAAGCCTCCCATGCAGTCCCTGGATCTACCAGAAGGATATCATTCTCTTTGCACTGTCTATGTCTCTTTACCCCATCAAGTACCCAATGTCAATGTCTTTCATCCACCAAAACAATTCTCTGACAACTCGCGCAGTCGAATTTAGCCTGCAAAAAACCAATACAAGCCCAGATTTCAGTTTAATGAGCAGAACACATCAAGCAATGCGTATCTAGCACACCTACTCAATAATTTACAATTCCAACAAACATGGTCCACCATATGAGTTCTTTCTTTTGCATAACGAAAAGCAGACTACAAACCAAAAGAATGAGGGGCCAATCCAGCAAACAAAATCATTGATATGAAAGAACACTAATTGCACATAAGACTTTAAATCAATCATCTCCACTCATACACCGAAATCCCAGAAAGAAGGTAAGGATTTAGCATAAAGAAATAAACTTTGCTGTGAATTCCCACCAATCTATTCAGTTTAACCAACCCTATAACCAAAATTCATCAATTTCCAAAACCCAGAATCTGTTGTGAAATTTGAGAAGGAAAAAAAGTAAAATGCAATGAAAGAAAAAAAGTAAACTAAAAAAGCTTGGAGCTTTTATCTCACTGTGTTCCTGGTCTTGTTTCGTAGCAACCAAACCAATTCAGTTTGACTAGACTCATAAACAGAATCTCATCAAACTCAAGAACCCAGTAACATTTTCAGAACTGTGAGAAGAATAAATAAAAGTAAACATAAAAGCCTGACTAACCCAATAAAAGCTTGAAGCTTGTTTCAGAGGAGCCAACCGAAGTGTCAGTTTCAAACTCAGTTATGGCTTTATGGGATGATGAGGTAGATTAAGGACGGAGATGAAAGTTAAGTGAATGAACGAGAGAGATTTCAAAGCTTCCGAGGAATTGTGAGTTCGATTGGATCGTTGATTAGAATAATGATGATAAAATATCTTCAATAATAAAAGTGGAACAGAGAAAGCTACTGCCGCTTTTGGTATGGCTGGAAAGAACCGAGGCTTCCATCTCCTCCTATTCCCACTCTACTCAATTCCACACATCTTTTCTTACTCTGCTTTTTCATTCAAATTCTAATGCAAGATAAAAGTAGCTAGCAACCTCAACTCATAGTCTCATATCATTGGAAAAATGGTTTAAAAAGCAAGAAAAGTTACAAACTTTATGAACTCTGTGACACTCTCCGATCTTGATTTATCATGTATAATTTATATTTTTGACTGATTTCATACTACTATGTATAAAATTAACCTTCTTAACATATTTGAGTTCGTGCAAATTAAAACTAAACCCGCGTACACGTATCTTGATGATTAATTGTTGTGTCCCGGCAACATTACATCAAGCAGTACTACTCCATTGAAAATTTGAAATGTGCAAGAGACATGTACCTAAATGAACAAAAACAACATCTCGAATATGCCTTGGGAATTAGTCAAACTTCCAAGATAGACACCCCACAAATATCAGGCACACCTAATTGCACCTTAACCATGTGTATGCGTCCTATCGACTCTATTGCTCGGATTTATCATTATTATAGATGTTCTCTTAATAATTGCCGTAAAATTGAATGTGACAATTATTAAGAGATGTCACTTATTATCAATAGTGACCAAGTCCCTTGAGAAATTATCAACGTATATAATACATGGCTTAATGTCGAATAGAATGTTTAGGGGAAGAAAATCCCAACAGAATGCAAGGTGGAACAGTTTATTGCTCATTTGGTTGTTCCAGATGGTCACCACTGGGTACTAAAACACAAAAACAAAAACAAAAAAATTCCAAAAATATAAAGAAATGAAAATGGAAGTGAATATTTTATGGATGATGATCCAAGATTAGAAATTAAAATATAAGAGAGATGGATGGTGATTGGTTGTAGGGTTTGTAGTAGCACGTAACGAACAGCTCAATGACAGTTGCTTTTGCGCACGACACCTCCATTTGGCGCCTTCACCATCATCAACCATCAACTTCCAACAATAACAACAAGAAGAAGAAGAAGAAGAAGTTGTGTGCCTAGCTAGCTCCATTTTTATATCATTCTTCTTCTTCTTCTTCTTTGCTGCCTTCTACAGCACACAGGTGCGCTTATCACACGCTTCAGATACAGTTCGGATCCTCACAGAATCCGGGTTCTTAATTAATAGACTCACCAGGAGCTGCTTGCCGGGGACTTTCCGGCGAGTGTCTTATCATTTTTCTTCATTAGATGGACTAGATAAATTACATGTCAATTGTCACGTCCGATATGATAGTTTTAATAGTTACGTTTTGGACAAGATATTCAGTTCAAGCATGCGGAAAGTTTCTTTTTTTTCCCTACTTCTTTTCACCATCTCACCTATGTGCCAAGTCCGTCAACTAAATATGTGTTCACATCATTCTGTTCAACCACATTTTTATTATTCTCAAGGCGAATTGTACACATCATGTGATAGATTGAAGATTGCAGACAGTGAGAGGGTTCAAATGACCCTTCTCACTTTTCCTTACACATGATAGGTTGATACATTAGTATACTTCCATATTTATATTACATAATTAGTGTAAAGTTTGACCCTTATTACATACGATTTTTAGACAATTTAAGAAAATATCTTAAAATATGAGCAATCGTCATGGATTGCTTAGCGTAAGACAATTTAAGAAACAAGTCCCACCGTCACTCCCGAGTGAGGAAGATTTTTTGTTTAGCGTAATATTACTATTAAATTATGACTCTCATAATTTATTTTTCTGGCTACGCCACTAGTTGCAGATAGTTAGCTAGACATATAAGTTTGTGGAAGAATGGAGTTGTGTAGGAATACTCCGAGTAAAATTGGTGGGTTGATCTGTTGATGTTTAGCAGCAAAGTAAAAGTAAAAGTAAAAGTAAAAGTAAAAAGATGAGCACAAAATAATCCATTAACCGAAATAAGAATGTAACAGACATGCAATAGTGTAAGAGATATGTAACAAAAAAGAAAATGATCGACCCATACAATAGTCTAGTTTAGGAACTCAATCAACTCGATCTAATTAAATTAAACTGAAGTACTTGATCTCTTGCCGAAAACCAACAGTCAAATTCAGTCGATACATGTAACACACCAAAGTTTAGCTGGAAATGGATGATTTTTGTTCTATATGAATGTCCTCTTTAGGAGAACTAACACCCCACCTTTGATTCCTTGAACACACAATGTGCTTCTCACATCAGTCACATGACCAAAATTACTAAACAACAAGATAGCCTATTATTCTGCAAACCCGTGTAAAAGCAAATCTGAAAAGCTCATAAACCCTTATCCCATACAACATTACAACTCATTCGATCATGGTTTCGCTAACCCGAGTGGGGCAGAAGCCAAAACCCTCCCATGATCACAATGATGCCCAGAACGCTCTCTCATGTGCTCCAAAGCCAAAACCCTAGCCAGCTCCGTCTCTTCGTGATGATGATGATGATGGACTCCATTATAGCTTTCTAAAGGGACCAAAGGTTTCAGGGCAACTTTCAAAACCAGACCCACCTGGCGGGTTCGGATTCGGGCACGTGCTGTGGGTGTTAAAGTCCGATCCGGAAGTGTATTATTATGGTGGCAGCGGAAAGCTGCCGGAGACTGGGCCACTCAGACGGCGCTGATCCAGTTGTACGGGTGGTGGAGGACAGTGGGGTCCCCGGCTTTGTTACTGATTACGGCCGGCCGGGGCATACAAACCCATGACCCGGTAGTTTCAGGTTCATGATCTATTTGTTATTGGGCCTCAGTTTGTGGGCTGAAAGGTACATAGGTGTTGTTACGGTCCAATGTCTGTGACCCAATAGACACGGAGGAATATGTTGATTGTCTAGAATTGAATAGAATATGTTGTTGTTACGGTCCATTTGCTAGTTCACTCAAGATTATCGGTGCATCGATAATAGACGGAATCCGGCTAGAATTGAATGTACGATTGTATCTTGATAATAAGCTGTATCATTTTCTTGCTAGTCCAAAGTGTCGACTCCGTGTATAACGGTACATGGCCATTTCATTAAGGAATTCGTTCTTTTGACCAGTTTAAAAGTCACACTTCATCGGTGTATATGTTTTTTAAAGACATTGGATGACTGAGATTAAGTAAAAATAACACTTTTTGTCAAACTTAAGTTGTTCAAGGTCATAAAAAATAAATCCAAATTTTGAATGTTGTAACAATTATCAATTCGGTATTTGGCTTAAATTTCACATAATTGATCTACTTATATAGACTTAGAAAATGAGTGGTGGAGATTTGGATTTGTGATTGAAAAGTTGTCACATATCATCAGTTCCTCGAAATGACAACTTCCTTAGTAGAAGTGTCATGTATAACAATAAATAAAATGCTCATGTCTTTTTTGATAATGTTTTAATAAGATTTAGGTGAATTCTTGATCATGTATTACAACCACGTGAGTCGAATTCACAATCTCCCACTTACTAAATGGAGACTCTATGCCGCTAAACCAAATGATACTGAGTTATAAAATATCAATTTGAAGTTGATTTTTTCACTTCCAGTAATGATATTCTTAAAATGATCATCGATTTGGACGCTTCACATATTTTACAAATTAGTAACTAAACTATACTTATCACGTCCGACATCACGATTGGAGCTCATTATCTTCTATATTTGACAGAGCTCATTTTAATGTTTCCACATTAGTGGAAAATAATATACAAACTGGATACCGTTTTCGAATGCTTTGTAACTTCATAGACACGTATGGACATTTGACCGTTGCATACTAGCCAAACCACATTCTCGGCTTTCCATATTGGCTATACTCCACTTTTTGAAAATCCGTTAAGGTTAGTTATTTCTCATCTACTACCCCCTCGGAGATATGATGCTCGGAAAAACCAGAGTTTGGTTATGAGTTTTACGCCCAGATTCTCTTTCATCGCATATGATTCCACACTTTGTGATTCCCTTAAGTTGCATATATAAAAGTATGTGACAATCATTAAAATCTCCGTAATCATTATCTAACAAAGCGGATACATATATTACGTCAAACACAATATACCTAAAAAAAAAGACCGACGAGACATGATGATCTTTATTTTTTCCGTTTTTTTCACTCATCCCACCGCCGATAAACCCTCTCAAACAACAGAATTTGAAAAAGAAAAAACCCACCATATAGCAATTGATGTTAGAAAAATGAAATTAAAAATGGAATCTTGAAATGTTGAACCTGAAAACCACAAATTTTGGCAACGGGCGCCAAACCCTGAGCCTAAGTAAGCAATTTCCCGCCTATACGTGTCCATTGAAAACCTCTCAATAAATAGAGAGCGTCCAAGAGCCACAGTTCTCACTATCAGACCAACTCCTCCCATTTTAGCCATTTCTAGGGTTTCTCCGCCGATAAGGAAACTAATGGGATCCATCGCGGCAGCCGATGATGCCGCCGCCGCCGCCGCAGCCACCGCACCTCTAAACGACGCCGAATCGGCTCCTTCTGCGCTTTCCTCAGGTAATTCGGTCCCCTCACTCTCTCGTTTGTGTTCGATTCTGTTCTCTGTTGTGATTTTTTTTTTAATTAGGGTTTTGGTGATGTAATTATTGTTTTCATTTGTGGAAATTGTGAGGTTTGGTGGTGGTTGGGTGGTATGAGTTTGTGATAAGGGTTTATGGTGAGGTTTTGTTTTGGTTTTATTGATTAAGGATCTGTAGGTCTTGATAAGGGTTATAATTTTGCTGTGAATTTGTTGTTTTGTTAGGATGATTTGGTTTGTTATGAGTTTTGAATTAGGTGAGTTTTCGGGCTGAGTAATTCGAGTGGTGTTTTGTTTGGATCAATGGATTATGGATTAACAGTAATCGGTTTTGAATTTATGATGTACTTTCTGTATCAGTAGTCTCGAGAAATCATGTATTGAATTACCGGATTTCTCATGGATTTGTTTGCTTCGGTTTTAGTTTGTCTTGAATTTGAGCCGTTTCGTTAAACAATTTAGAGGAGCTATACCTGGATTCTCTTTTATTCATTGTATTGAATGAAAGTACTTTGTTGCTTTATGTGTGGGAGTTGATTAGAATTATATTTAGCTTTACCTTGTCAATTGTTTTGCCTAATTTTTGGAGATTATGGAATAGGAACAACGAAGAAGAAGGGTAGAAAAGCTACCCAAAAGGAAGCGCCTGCTGGCGGTAGAGGTAGGAAGCGAAATGTGCCTCCAACTGGTGAAGAGCAATCCCAGTCCCGCAAAATGCCCAAGCGAGCTGCTGCGTGTAAAGACTTTAAGGAGAGGGCTGTTCGAGTTTCCGAAAAGTCTGCTTTCATCGAAAGCAAGGAGGAGCAGGTTGTGCCAGATGAAAGTCTTGCCGTAGTCATGACTTGTGGAAAGGATCCAGATGATGAGAAGCCGAACAGGAGATTGACTCAGTTTATCTTGCATAATGAAGATGGTATTGTACAGCCACTTGAGATGGTGCAACATGGTGATCTGTTTATTACTGGTACTCTATTGCCTCTTGATGCAAGTTCTGACAATGGCAAGGGCAAGGGAAAGGAAAAGGGTGTTATATGTGAAGGTTTTGGGCGGATAGAAGCTTGGGACATCTCTGGTTATGATGAGGGATATCCAATAATATGGCTTACAACTGATGTTGCTGATTATTGTTGTGTTAAGCCTGCAAGCAGCTACAAGAAACACTATGATAATTTCTGTGAGAAAGCACGTGCTTGCATAGAGGTCTACAAAGTACTGTCAAAATGCAACTCTGACTGCAGTCTTGATGAATTACTTGCTGGCATCGCTCGATCAATGAGTGGAAACAAATTCTTCTCTGGCAGTGCTTCTATCAAAGAATTTATCATTTCTCAAGGCGTGTTTATATATAATCAATTGGAAGGTTTGGAGGAGTCTTCTAAGAAGAATGATCGGGTATTGGCACAGCTGCCAGTTCTTGCAGCCCTTAGACAGGAGTGTATAATGCAGGGATACTATGTGACTTCAAACCCAGCAGCTTCAAGCGGTACATTAAAGATTGCTTCAGATGGAGGGAATAGTTCATCAAAAGTTGAAACCGAGGAAGACGAAGATGCCAAGTTGGCTAGACTTATTCAAGAAGAAGAATACTTTAAATCTATGAAGCAGAAAAAGCGTCAGGGTGCTGCCTCCATGTCAAAGAAATTTTACATCAAAATTAATGAAGATGAAATTGCTAATGATTATCCTGAACCTGCCTATTATAAGACTGCTATTGAAGAGACAGATGAATTTATAGTGGTTGAAAGTGAGGATGGGGATCTTCCCACGCACATGCTTCACAACTGGTGTCTATACAATTCAGACTCGAGACTGATTTCGCTGGAGCTTCTTCCAATGAAGGCTTGTGCTGATATTGATGTTACGATTTTTGGTTCTGGGGTTATGAGTGAAGATGATGGAAGCTGTGGATTTGATCTTGACAGTATCCAGTCGTCTTCAAGTGGTCCAGTAGTACCAGTAGCAGAGGATGCTTATGGCATGCCAGCTTACTTGAGTTCCATAAAGGAATGGGTGATAGAATGGGGAGCCTCAATGATTTCAGTATCAATTCGAACAGAACTGGCTTGGTACAGACTTGGCAAGCCATCAAAGCAGTATGCTAAGTGGTATGCACCAATACTGAAAACAGCAAGGGTTGGGAGAAGTATAATCACAATGCTCAAGGCAGAAAGTCGAGTAGCACGGCTCTCTTTTGCAGATGTCATTAAAAGATTGTCAGAGTTCCCTAACAGCGATGGTGGTTACATTTCTTCTGATCCAGCATCTGTTGAGAGATATGTGGTTGTACATGGACCGATATTACTTCAGCTGTTTACAGAATTTCCAGATGGGAAGATTAAAACTTGTCCATTTGTTCATGGTCTTAGAGACAAAATGGAGAAGAGGCACCATACTAAATGGGAAGTAAATAAGAAGATTTTGCAGAAGAGTGAATCAAATTTGAACCCGAGGGCATCAATGGGACCTGTGGCGTCCAAGAGGAAAGCAATGCAAGCTACGACAACAAAGCTGATTAACAGAATCTGGGGGGAGTACTATTCAAATTACTCTCCAGAAAATTCAAGCCCAGTGGAAACTTGTGAAAAGATAGAGGAGGATGAAGTTGATGAAGAGGTCCAGGAGGACTTAGAAGAGGATGATGCTGAAGAGAATTCATCAGTAGTGAAAGAAGCCCAAAGACCTTCTCCGATTTTAAGAAAAATTAAATCAAGCTCCAGTAGCAAGAAGGTTTTGTGGGATGAGGAGCCTGTGGGAAAAACATCTTCTGGTGAAGCTGTCTACAAGCATGCTGTTCTTCGTGGAGAAGAGATTTCTGTGGGTGGTGCTGTTATGGTGGAAGTTGATGGTTCAGATGAACTTCCTGTTATCTATTTTGTAGAATACATGTATGAATCATCAGATGGAGAAAAAATGCTCCATGGCAGAATGATGCAGCGAGGATCTGATACTGTTCTGGGAAACACTGCTAATGAGAGGGAGGTATTCTTGACAAATGAGTGCATAAACTTGGCACTGAAGGATGTGAAACAGACGGTTGTTGTGGGTATCAAGTCAATGCTGTGGGGGCATAAACATCGGAAGGAAAATGCTGATGCTGAGAGAATTGATAGAGCAAATGCAGAAGAGAGGAAGAAGAAAGGATTGCCGACTGAATACTACTGTAAAAGCTTGTATTTCCCGGAGAAAGGTGCTTTCCTTAGTCTTTCTCGTGATACTATTGGTCTGGGGTCT
Organism: Fragaria vesca subsp. vesca; assembly: GCF_000184155.1. Lineage (NCBI taxonomy): Eukaryota > Viridiplantae > Streptophyta > Magnoliopsida > Rosales > Rosaceae > Fragaria > Fragaria vesca. The sequence continues at coordinate 7,771,000 of NC_020491.1, forward strand.
GGTTTTTGCTTCTCTTGCAAAGCTAATGAAGAAGAAAAGGCCAAAGAAGTCTTTGAAGTGAATTCATCAAAGACTGGTTTTATATACAGTGGAGTTGAGTACTCAGTTCATGATTATGTCTACGTAAGCCCCTATCATTTCTCTGTGCAAACAATTGAAACTGAACTTTTCAAGGCTGGACGGAACCTGGGGTTGAAACCTTTTGTTGTGTGCCAAGTGCTGGGGATAATTACAAAGGGATCTAAACAATCTGAAATGAAGTCTACCCAGGTTAGACACCATTTTATCAGTTACTGTTTTATGCAATGTTTTTCCTTTATTTATATACAGTTTCTTACATAATATTTTCATGGTTTAACCCAGGTTAAAGTTCGAAGGTTTTTCAGACCAGAGGACATTTCGGTTGAGAAAGCGTACTGCTCAGATGTCAGAGAAGTCTACTACAGTGAAGAACTACACATTTTGCCTGTAGATAGCATAGAAGGGAAATGTGAAGTCAGAAGGAGGAGTGATCTTCCAGAATGTAATGCTCCTGCATTGTTTCAGCATATATTCTTCTGTGAGCATTTATATGATCCTTCCAACGGGTCTCTTAAGCAGTTGCCGGCTAACATCAGGGTAAAGTACTCAACAGTAGGTGGTGATACTGAATCGAGAAAGAGAAAGGGCAAGTGTAAAGAGGGAGAAGATGTTCCTGAAGCTGAGCAACAGAGAGATGATTCTGAACACAAACGCCTAGCCACTTTGGATATATTTGCGGGATGTGGTGGCTTATCGGAGGGGTTGCATCAGGCTGGTGTGTCAATAACCAAGTGGGCAATCGAGTATGAAGAACCGGCTGGACAGGCTTTCCAACTCAACCATCCCGAGTCCAAGGTATTCATCAACAATTGTAACGTCATCTTGAAGGCCGTCATGGATAAGTGTGGAGATACGGATGATTGCATTTCCACTACTGATGCCAATGATTTAGCATCAGCACTAGATGAAAAGGAGAAGAGCGATTTGCCCTTGCCAGGACAGGTGGACTTTATAAATGGAGGCCCTCCATGCCAGGGTTTTTCTGGTATGAACAGATTTAACACCAGTACTTGGAGTAAAGTCCAGTGTGAAATGATACTGGCCTTCTTATCCTTTGCTGATTACTTCCGGCCAAAATACTTCCTCCTGGAGAATGTGAGAAACTTTGTGGCTTTCAATAAAGGACAGACATTCCGTCTGACTTTGGCTTCACTTCTGGAGATGGGTTATCAGGTGAGGTTTGGTATTCTGGAAGCCGGTGCTTATGGGGTTTCCCAGTCCCGAAAGCGAGCATTTATTTGGGCAGCTGCACCAGATGAGATTCTTCCCGAATGGCCAGAGCCAATGCATGTTTTTGGCGTGCCAGAGTTGAAGATCAACTTGTCCAGTAATTCATATTATGCTGCTGTTCGGAGTACTGCAAGCGGTGCCCCTTTCCGCCCCATAACAGTAAGAGACACAATTGGCGATCTCCCAGCTGTAGGGAATGGAGCATCCAAGGTCAATATGGAGTATGAAAGCGACCCTGTCTCATGGTTCCAGAAGAAAATCAGAGGGAACATGGCTGTTTTGACTGATCACATTTCAAAAGAAATGAACGAGCTGAACCTCATTCGGTGCAAGAGGATCCCCAAGAGGCCTGGTGCAGACTGGAAGGACCTTCCAGAGGAAAAAGTGAAGCTCTCTACTGGTCAGCTAGTCGACTTGATACCATGGTGCCTGCCCAACACCGCCAAACGCCACAATCAGTGGAAGGGCCTGTTCGGAAGGTTGGACTGGGAAGGCAACTTCCCAACCTCCATTACTGATCCTCAGCCGATGGGCAAGGTGGGAATGTGCTTCCATCCCGACCAGGACAGGATTATTACCGTTCGAGAATGTGCTCGTTCTCAAGGCTTCCCTGATAGCTACCAGTTTTATGGTAACACCCTCCACAAGCACAGGCAGATTGGAAATGCTGTCCCTCCAACTCTGGCCTACGCTCTCGGCCGAAAACTCAAGGAAGCAGTCAACAGCAAGAAGAGGTCTTCTTCACAAGAGTAGCTGCAGAGGTTTCATGTTAAAGCAAAATCCCTATTCTCTTTTATTGTGTTGTATTTGTTTGTAGACTTCATTTCAAATATCCATGATTATACACAGAAGTGTTACTCACATTTTCAAAACTCTTTTTCTTCTTCTTTCTTTTTCATATTTGACGTCATGCGGTCAATTTCGTCATTTGAGTGAAAGCAAAGTCAACATGTGGGTCAACTATTTTCCTTCTGAGCAATGTTATGGTACTCACCTAACCACGCTCCACGTGTCCCCACCTGGGGATCCGGACGGTGATTGTCCGTTTTGAAACTACTAAACTTGTCTCCTTGCTCCAACTTAAAAACTGAAATCAACGGCTTTTTCTTTCACATTTTCTCTCACTCTTTCACTCACTCACTCTCTCTTCCCTCGTCGGTTATCTCAAAGCACAAATCTTGGCCTCTTCTTCTTCTTCCTCAAGATTTCCAGTCTCCTATTCCGAATCCGGGTTCTCTCTGATCAGCCATGTTTGTTAGGAAGCTTGTGGAGAAGGCTTCCAAGAAGGTAAGTCGCTCATATTCTTCTCTGTTTTGGTCTCTGTTTCTGCAAAAACTGCAGAATCCATCTTTCAAAGAAAAGATCAATGGGGTTGTTTTTCGATTATAAATTTCATCGATTTGATCAGATTCTGCAACATCTTTTGTCTAAAAAAGCTAATAATATTGAACTAAATCGGTGATTAAGATAATAGCATGTCAGGGGATGCACGTTACTTCCTAATTTTTACAATCATTTTGATTCCAATTTCATGAAGACTTTACCAAAATTGGAGAAGAGAGCTTTAGCATCTGTATTGTCTGTATTTTGTTTGTGTACGTATTTGCTTTATGAGATCAGTTGGGTGGTGTAGTGGTTTGTATGATTGGATCGAATGGGTTGGAATAGTAGACCAAACTAATTAGAGTTGCCAGATGCCATATTTTCAGAAATGGGATCAAATTAAATAGTCCTTTTTCATGATGAACACGCAATTCTGCGCCCATTGGATTAGGTGTATACGTTTGCATTTTCCAGAAAAGGACAGCAAATAATCCTATAGGTGTATTTGGTAGATGAGAATGTTACTAATTTTGTATAATATAGAAGAGAAATTCGTTACCCAATACATTTACTATGATATAAATATTGAATCCGGAGTCAAGATTGATGAAAGAACGGCTATAGTATGCTTTTATACGATTGCCTAAACTAATTTGTTACTATCGAAAACTCTATTATACATCCGTTTACAGTAGTGTTCACCTGGTCAGTAATTGATTAAGAGATTCATAGTCAGTCACCGTTGGATGTAAATCTAAGAGTGGAGAGATTTATTTTTAAGTTGAGTTGTTTTATTTTTAACCCTTAGATGTAAATCTAACGGTGCTGATCATGAATCTCTTAGTCAATTACTGATTAGGTGAACATTACTGCATCCGTTTATGACATGGTCTAAACTTCAGCTAATATAGTAGAAGCATATTAGTTCATAATATTTTGGTCTTGACACAAGCTCGAGGGACCTAGTAAACCTCTAATTTGTTTGAAATACTATCAACACAAACGTAGGTATCAAGTCTCACCTTTGATTAACCCTCTTTAAACTTTATTAAAGGCCTTTAAAAACACATCATTTCCATGCAAATAGCTGCCACGTACAAGCATTACAGAAATAATAGTGATTACTGAGGCTTAAAGCCAAAGGGGGGTTAATAAATTAAGAAAAACAAAAAACCGAAAATGAAAAACAAGAGCACCACAACTTATTCTACAATTTCCATCTTGTTTTGTACTGGATCCATTTTCAAAGATGAAATTCCTCTTTTATTTGTTTAAAATTTGCTTAGTGATATCTGAATAATCTGATGGGATTTATGGTCAACGCTCTCGTAGCAAAGAAGCTACTAATGTTGGTCAGAAAATCTCCATGTGCTGGACGGTGGATTATTATGGTTCTTATCTACAAAGAGATTTAGCGGGCCCGGCCCATTTCAATTTTTAAACATGAACCCACGTACGTGTCATGTGTTTCGTTTTCCAGGGCCCACTAGGAGGTTATTGTAAGATTGTTACACCTGTCCATTGGTCAACCAACTGATAAAAGTCAACCGGAAATATTTGCTGTGTAGTTTTTCTTTGAACAATAACTTCTGCTGTGTCTTGAGAGGGTTGTGCACAACTCAGCCAGATACTGAAAAGAAAAAACCAGAAAATATTCAGAATTTTGTTTATGATTAATTAATTACAAATGCAGCTAAGGTCTAGAATGTTACACTCATTGTTTGTTTATCCTTATTGTAGCCTGGAGGAAGTTCTGATGGTCTGAAAGGTGGTGATATAGACCCGCGAGTAGTATTCCACAATGGAGTACCATCAGGATCTAACACACTGGCTTATGACTCCATCCAAAAAATACTTGCAGTTTCAACCAAGTGAGTTCATTTCCTGCAAATTCAAATTGAACTGATGTTAGTGTTCTTCGTCTTGTATGATATATATATGATGGTGATCTTATCATTCTCAGGGATGGCCGGATTAAGTTATTAGGTAGAGATAATACTCAAGCGCTACTTGAGTCTGTCAATGCATTACCAAGCAAGTTCCTACAGGTTCTGTATGATATTATCTGTTGTTTTCTACAATTCCCTGCCTTTGTTTTGTGTGGTCATACTGTCAATCTAACAGAATATTGTTCCTGATTGATTTTTTACAGTTCGTGGAGAACCAAGGCATACTTCTAAATGTAAATGCCAAGAACCACATTGAGGTAAGTTCCACATCCTTATTTTTTCCAATATTGGACTTCTTCAAGATTTAGTGATGGACTGCCTGGATATGTTTATGTACTTAGGTTTGGGACTTGGAAAACAACCAGTTGGCTCATGTACATGCTTTTCACGAAAATATTACGTCCTTCGCGCTCATGCAACAGAGTCTCTGCATGTAAGTGTGTGTAAGCTTCAAATTGTCGATTAACTAGAGATATGTGGTTCATTAACTTCAAGTAACTATGTAACTGTTTTGGCAGGTATGTTGGAGATTCTGTTGGGAATGTTTCAGTTTTGAAGCTTGAGCAAGAATCATGTCATATATTACAAATGAAATACACTATACCTTATTCAGCTTCTCATGGTCAGATGCATTCCTATACAATTTTACGCTAAGATTAGATAGATGATGTCCTCTTCTTATCCTGTTCCTGGCAGTTCTAATTAACTTGATCAATCTTCTCATCAGGGAATCCAACTGAAGTTACAGGCGACACTGCTGTGATGTGCATAATGCCTCAGCCAACATGTGAAAGTAGAAGGTAGTATCTCTAAAACTTGTCGGCCTATTTCATGATTGGCATCACAAGATTTTGATGTTACTTAGTTCTCCTGTTGGAATGCAGGGTTCTTGTAGTATTTTTAGACGGTCTAATAGCGTTATGGGACATTAGAGAAAGTAAATCCATATTCACAGCTGGTGTAAATACATTGCAATCACTCCAGCATGAAACAAGGAAAGTCACTTCTGCATGCTGGGCATGTCCTTCTGGGACTAAAGTTGTTGTTGGGTACAACAATGGAGAGATTTTCATCTGGAGCATTCCTATGAACCAAAATCCATCAGAATGCAGCACGCAAAGCAGTCCAATATGTAAACTCAATCTTGGATATAAGTTGGACAAAATTCCTATAGCATCACTGAGATGGGTTTATGCAGAAGGGAAGGCAAGTCGAATATATGTTATGGGAGCGTCTGACATCGTTTCGTCAAACTTGTTGCAGGTACTTCAACATTACCACTATGAAATGTGTCACTGCTATAACTGAATGAAACTTTGAAATTTTGATTTTGATGAGGCAGGTAATCCTGTTGAACGAGCATACTGAAGGCCGCACTATTAGATTAGGACTTCAGCTGCCTGAGCCTTGTATCGATATGGAGATTATTTCTTCAACCTTTAGTGAGCAAAGCAAACATAAACAAGATTGTTTTCTTGTGCTTGGTAGTTCAGGACATCTTTATGCCTATGATGATTGCTCGATTGAAAAGTATCTTCTACAAAGCCAATCTAAGTCACCACCCTCGTTGCCGAAGGAAGTCATGGTGAAGATGCCATTTGTTGATACCAGCATTACTGTATCAAAACTAATCACAGATGATACCAACATGTCAACTTCTACAGACGAGGTAATATGTATACCAAGTTACTTCTTTCTTTTAACAGTTCATTACTAGTATTTTAAGAAAATGATGTGATAGTTTGATTCCTATGATTCTTTTATAGGAATACCTTCTCCTGGCCAAAAGCATTCCATCTCTCCTTTCTTTTGAGGCAAAACCAAAAGATGGAAGTCACTTGAATGCAGCCCGCTTTAGTGGCTTTTCGAAAGTTAAAAATCTGTACATAACTGGACATAGTGACGGAAGCATAAATTTTTGGGATTTGTCGTCCCCACTTTTAGTTCCCATTTTATCATTGAAGCAGCAGGTACTTTTCTTGCCATTTATGTAGCATTTGTCATTTTTGAACTGCTAGTAACTCTTTTTACAATGGCTCAATGTGCAACTAAGAACGATTATTCTTACATTATCCTCCTTTTGAAAACAATATGCAGAGTGAAGAAGATCTATCTTTAAGTGGTATAGCACTCACAGCTTTGTTTTTTGATGGGAACTCTCGACTTCTTGTTTCTGGAGATCAGAGTGGAACGGTGAAGTACCATCTTTGTTCTGTTTATTGATTATTATCATTTCATTGCATTCAGGAGAATTAGTGTTTCTAATATATATGTGAACTACAGGTTCGGATCTTTAGATTTAAACCTGAACCGTATGTGATATCCAGCAGTTTCTTGTCTCTTCAAGGTATGATAAAATTGATTTATCTACAAGGCCATTGCCTTCAAACTTGAATTGTTCTTTCTTTACTTCAGAGAGTGCATTACAAGTGGTCTTATGATTTCATATACTCTTTGCCAGGAAGTACAAAGAAAGGAAACGATCATATTGTTCAAAGTGTTAGATTAATGAAGGTTAATGGTTCTGTACTTTCTCTGAACGTAAACCACAGCTCAGGACATCTTGCTGTGGGTTCTAGTAAAGGAAACGTAAGCTTACACTGTGATCTTTGATTCTTTTCTCTTTCTCAACTCTTCTCATTTTCTCCTTTATTGATTGTGAATTTCTTCTCCTCTTTCATCACAGGTTTCAGTTATTAATATAGAAGGGCCCACTTTATTATATCAAAGCCACATTGCGAGTGAAATTTCTACAGGCATCATCTCTCTGCAGTTCGAAACCTGCAGTTTTCATGGTTTCGACAAGAATGTCTTAGCTGTTGCAACAGAGGACTCATCTGTTTTGGCTCTTGATAGTGATAATGGAAACACATTGAGCACTAGTCTGGTTCATCCCAAGAAACCCACTAGAGCACTTTTTATGCAGATCTTGGGTAAGTTTTTCTGAGAATGGAATCTTGTCATTTTGACAACATCAAATAATCTCAGACATTTAATCTTAAATGTATTAAATGATTTAGACACCAGGAAAGGCAGTAGTGTTGAGAATGCCATGCAAAAGCAGTCTTCGCTATTGCTATGTTCTGAAAAAGCGGCATACATATATTCTTTCACACATGTTATGCAGGTGATTAGTACTTCATCTTATGTAGGCAGTACAAATTGTTGAAATACTTTATCTGATTATGAACTCTTATTTTTCTTTCTTTCAACTCAGGGTGTTAAGAAGGTAATACACAAGAAGAAATTCCAATCCTCTTGTTGCTGGGCATCAACATTCTACACCTCCTCTTATGTTGGCCTTATACTTGTTTTTACTACTGGAAAAATTGAGATAAGGTGGTGACATGTCATAGTCTTTTATGTTCTTTTTCTTTATTTGAATATATTCGTAAGTAAATTTCATAGCCTAAAAATCTGTTTATGAAATGTTAGGTCCTTGCATGACTTGTCTTTGACAACGGAGACTGCAGTAAGGGGATTCATGTATACCACATCAAAACCAAATTCACATGCTGGCAATTCGATATGCTCTTCATCTGAGGGAGATCTTGTTATGGTTTGATACTGGAATCCGATCTGTTATATCAGTTGCTTGTGGATGATTTTAGAGAAATTTTAATCAATATTTTCATCCTTGCACAGGTGAACAGTGATCAGGAAATCTTTCTCTTCTCTCTTTCACTCCAGAAGCAAAGCTTTAGGTAAATGTATTTTTGAAAACTATAATGATATGATTGACTAGTTCCTATCTTAATTTGTCAAGTACTTCTGGGCCATAGTTTTCTTACTTCACAGCGTCTTTCCTCATTCAAGGCTTTTAGACTCTTTCAACTTGACGTACCAGAAAGATCTGATGGTTTCACAAGAAGAGCTTACATCAGGACGCGTCATTCAAAAGGAAAAGAAAAAGGTATTATGCATGTTCATGATGATCACATTATATTCATCTACAACCTATTTGCTAGGGAATGAAAAACTGCACTAGTATCTAAATTTATTTTCTTAGCAGGGTATGTTTAGTTCTGTTCTTAAAGATATTGTGGGAAGTAAAGGGAAGAATGTCCCTGAGATGGAACATGAAGATACTAAAGAAAGTATTGAAGAACTTTCAACAATCTTTTCGACTGCTAATTTCCAATTTGATGCGGAGCACACAGACAACCAGGCCATGATTGAAGACGATGATCAGTTAGACATAGGTATTCTAACTTACAAGTGTTTATCATTTCAATGTGAACGGAGTTCTAAGATGATCCAAGTTTACAAAGAACCAACTCTTTTGTCTTTTTTTTTGAAGATGATATCGAGATTGACATTCCTGGAGAGAAACCGAAAGAGCAGAATATGTTGGGAGCACTTAATAAGGAAAAATTGGCAAGCAAGTTTATGGCCTTTAAAGGTCAGTTCAAACCATCTATATCAATATGGAGTCATCAGTTGGATGGCTTGAAAGTGTCTTACTTAACTTTTTTCCAATCACAGGTAAAGTAATGAAACAAATGAAGACTAAGAGTGAGAAGAACCCCCCAAAGGAAGAACCACAGGATGAGAAGGTTGGCTCTGTTGATGAAATCAAGAGGAGATACGGATTTTCGTCTGCTGTAAGAACAATATACATACACATATCTTTATGAATTGCACATCCTCTTACTACTTAGATTAGCCAAGGAAGAATATTCGAATGTTTTATTAACCGCATCATTTGTTTTTGGCTGCAGGAAACAAATGTAGCTAAAATAGCACAAAGTAAGCTCCAGGAGAATATAAGTAAGTTACAGGGGATAAATCTGAGAACTACAGAGATGCAAGACACAGCTAAATCATTTTCATCCTTGGCAAACCAAGTGTTACGAACTGAACAGGACAGACGAGCCTCTTAATCACCACAAAAGTATCGTTTGGCTTTCAAATTATACAAGTCTTATTGATTTCATTTGTTTTTCTGGTATGATTCTTTTGCATATAGTGAATGTACAACATTGGAAAGAATTGCTCACAGAACTGATATATATTCAAATTTTCAGATCAAAATGGTTTATACAATGTTCTTGTTTTTCTGGTATGATTCTTTTGCATATAGTGAATGTACAACATTGGAAAGAATTGCTCACAGAACTGATATATATTCAAATTTTTAGATCAAAATGGTTTATACAATGTTCTTATTTTTCACCAAAGGTTTTCAACTGTCGATTAATAATTTAAACTTAATTCAAGTTAAAGGAACTCAAAAATCATAATACAAATCTTTTTTATGATTTCTTAAAGCAAGAACAATAAACTCTGAATAAAAAAAATGATCATGGAACTGTACATCCTCAAAATATACTAGCCAGTACAAAAACCCAGAATAGCCATCCTTCCCACACTTGAAACCAGACAGAGATTAAATAACAATGAACTATCTATAAGAAGACATCAGTACCAAACTACTAACTACATGTATATCAATAATTTAAATTATGAATTGCAAGCTCAAGAGCAGCAGTGTCTAATCATTCAGTTACTAGCTAGATCAATGGGGGTGAACGGAAGATGTTAGTGCCGGCTTCCAGTGGCGAAGCGGTCCCAACATCCAAGTGAAACACACCAATTTTACTAAAGATAGTCTTACCACGCCAAACTTCATAAGAAAATAAAACACAATTTCCTTGGCATCCTGGGAAGTCTCTACTGGAGACTGAGAAGCAGCAATCTTCCCCCACAACCAACATTCGATCATCCAAATCTGAACCCTCCATCTCAATCCATTGCTTCCAATTTCCATCCAACTTGTAAACCTTGAACTTGACTTCCTTCGTGAGCATGTCCTCCTCTGAATGACCTTTCGCAACAAAAGTAGACCCATGCCTTTCGACTAAAAGAAGCTCCCGGAGCGATTCAACCAAGTACTTCTTCTTCTTCTTATCCCACATTGAAATAGGTACTGGAAACGCAATCACTTCCCACTTAAAGGAAGAATCCATCGCTGCAGCTTTCCCAGACTGAGACACTACACAGAACTTCCCTTTATAGAAAATAACATCATCATATTTATCAGAATTACTCATTTTTCCACATGATGGATCATTACCATCATCCTCATCAGGATTTACCCGAGTGAGTTGGACGCAACGTTGTTTAACTTTAACACCACGATAAGACCACTTTCCGAGGTATAAAACTCCATCCCTAACCAACATGACTGCAGGGAAGAACTCGACGTATAAGGAAACAGCTAGCTTGAGATAGTTCTTATCTTGGTTACTTGCTAAGAGATAGGGTCTTGCCACTTCACGTACGCCAAAGTCTAGTGAGTTAATCATCACCCTTGGGTTTTCCAAACCTCCATCACGCCATGATAATAGAGGAAGTAACTTTTGGTTTGTATCCAATCGCATTAACCAGCCTTGTTTCCTTTCATCATTGTGATGAGGAGGAGGATAAGGTGCAATATGATAGACTATGCTACGCTGGATGGTGTAAAGAGACTCTGTAGGTAGATGTATTCCAAATCTGGAGGGCAATAGAGGATGATCTTGAGGTGGTGGCTTGAGTGGATTGAATGAAGGAATAAAAGATCTCCATGATTTAGAGACGGCACGGAACTGAGCAACATGCATTCGGGTTTTAGGGTCAAGGTACTCTCTAATCATCTCTATCAATTCGTCTGGGAGACCTCTATCCGCCATTGCTCGTGACCAAGATTGATGCCTAGGGTTTCGGTATGAAGGAGGTTTATACCTAATGTTAATTTGCCACTATATATGAAGTTTTCTATTTACGATTTGCTACCTTAGGTTATTTGCTAAATCTAGGGTTTTAAAATTAACCAATTAAATTTCGTAAAGTTTCAAAATTATCTATTTGGTAACTTAGATTCTCAAAATTAACCCATGATCGAATGGACTCAATGTAGAGTTTAATGTCTTGCGCAACAAGTAACATTGCACAGGGAAGGCATGTGAATAAAGAACCAAATTTGCACCATGTTCATACAGCATACGAATAAATAGGAACCGAAACTGCAATTGATGCATTAAGCTCAAGTTCTATGTAACCATGTCAAACAACGAATAATATACGAGATTCAACTGATCGATACACGAATAACCATAACAGAACATGGAATTTTTAAGCAACTTGATGGAAAGCCTTTAATGTGACGTTCTCAATCAACTAAACTAACTCTCAGAAAGAGATTAGCACTCTCTGGATCCCTCAATGTCCTTCAACCCCTTCTACCATATAATTTGAACACTCCGATTTGATACTCGGACACTATTTGCTGTTCCACTCGCAAGGAAGACAAAAGACACTCCCTCGGCATCCTGGGAAGTCTTGATTGAATCGACTTGATCATTCGAATCTGAAGCATACATCTCAACTCATTCCTTCCTAGTTTCATCCAACGTGTAAAGTGTAAACCTTAAATTTAGCTTCAGCATTGAGCATATCCCCCAGATCATACCCCTCTCTCTTCAGTATCTACCTTAAAGCAGCTCCCTGGATGCTTCGACCAAATTCTTCTTGTCCTCCACATTCAGCAGCACGCAAAATGGATACCATTTATTCATCTAACTATGCAACTATAACTATAACTATAACTATAAGCTTTGTGTATAGTTGGGATGATAAAAATAACTGCAACTATAACTATTCATCTAACGAAGTGATATATATTTTTTCAAGTTTTCAGATCAAAATGAAAGTAAAAACAATAAATTCTGAAAAAGAAAAATTGATCATGGAACTGTAAATCTAAATCCTCAAATTTACTAGCCAGTACTAATTAAGCCAGGACACCCTGAATAGCCACCCTTCCCACACTTAACCCAGCAAGAATTATACAACAATGAATTATAAGAAGACATCAGTACCAAACTACAAATTACAAACTACATACATATCAATTATTTAGAATAGGATTAATTTCAGTCTACACCCCTGAGGTTTAGAGTTAATATCATTTCACTCCCCATATTTTTAATTTTGCAAATTTACCCCTTAAAGTTTTCAAATTTCATAAATCATGCCAAATTGCTGAAATTTTGTTTAATTTGGATGTTAATTTTGACTTCATAACTCACTAAAAGAGCCAAAATAGTCTTATAACAACATAAATCGCCTATTATGATTTTTTTTTTTTTAAGATTTCATGTTATCATTTAACCTCTAAATTGGACGGAATTTTAACAATTGTGTCTGAATTATAAAAATTTGAGACTTTAAGGGGTAAATTTTAAAAATTAAAAATTAAAAATATGGGGAATGAAACGATGTTAATCCAAAGGGGTAAACTGAAATTAATCTTTTAGAATATCAACCTCAAGAGTAGCATTGTCTAATCATTCAGTTGCTAGCTCTATGGGGGTGGCAGAAAGATTTTAGCGCCGGCTTCCAGTGGTGACGCACTCCCATCATCCAAGTGAAACACACCAATTTTACTAAAGATAGTCTTAGCACGCCAAACTTCATAAGAAAAATAAACAAAATTTCCTTGGCATCCTGGGAAGTCTCTACTGGAGACTGAGAAGCAGCAATCTTCCCCCACACACAATATTCGACCATCCAAATCCGAACCCTCCATCTCAACCCATTGCTTCCTATATGCATCCAACTTGTAAACCTTGAACTTGATTTCCTTCCTGAGCATGTCCTCCTCTGAACAACAACTTGCAACATAAGTAGACCCATGTCTTTCAACTAAAAGCAGCTCCCCGAGCGATTCAACCAAGAACTTCTTCTTCCACAACATTGAAGTAGATACTGGAGAAGCAATCACTTCCCACTTAAAAGAAGAATCCATCGCTGCAGCTTTCCCAGACTTAGACACTACACAGAATTTCCCCCGATAGAAAATAACATCATCATACTTTTCCGCATTCCTTATATTTCTACATGAGGGATTATCATCAGGATTTACCCGAGTGAGTTCGATGGAACCTTGACAAGACAACTTTCCAAGGAATATAGCTCCACACGTAACCAACATGACTGCAGGGAAGAACTCGAAATATAAGGAAACAGCTAGCTTGTGATACTTGTCGTTGTCGTACATACTTACTAAGAGATAGGGTTTAGCCACTTCTAGTACGCCAAAGTCTACTGAGTTCATCATCACCCTTTTTGGCTTTTCCAAACCACTATCACGCCATGATAATGGAGGAAGTAACTTTTGGTTTGTATCCATTCGCATCAACCAGCCTCGTTTCCTTTCATCTTTGTGATGAGGAGGAGGATAAGGTGCAATATGATAGATTATGCTACGCTGGATGGTGTAAGGAAAATCAGATAGGGGGAAGAATATGGCAAATGTGGAGGGCAATAGATCTAGAGGGTGATCTTGAGGTGGTGGCTCGAGTGGATTGAATGAAGGAATAGAAGATCGCCATGATTGAGAGACGGCACGGAACTGAGCAACATGCATTCGGGTTTTAAGGTCAAGGTGCTCTCTGATCCTCTCAATCAACTCGTCTGGGAGATCTCTATCCGCCATTCCTGGTGGCCTTGGTGAAGATTGATGCCTAGGGTTTCGGTATGAAGGAGGACATACAAAATTAGGTATAAACCTGTTGTATACATTAGGTTTATAAACCTAAATGTTAATTTGCCACTATGAGGTTTTGTTTTTTACGATTTACTAAGAGGTTATTGCTAATCTATTTGGACTCAATGGAGAGTTTAACTACAAGTCTTGCGCACCAAGTAACATTGCACAGGGAAGGCATGTGAATAAAGAACCAAATTCGCACCATGTTCATACAGCATACGAAAAAAGAGGGACCAAAACTGTAACTGATGCGTTAAACTCAAGTTATATGTACTTAACCATGTCAAACAACGAATAATTCATGTCGAAAGCAACTCGAAAGCCTTCAAGGTGATGTTCTCAACCAACTAAACTAATTCTCCTGACGATCTTCAATGCCCTTCTGCCATCTAACTAGAACACTGATTTCAATAGAGATACTCGAACACTATTTTCCGTCACACTCGCGAGGAAGAACAAAAGACCTCGGCATTCTTGAGTGAAAGCATACATCTCAACTCATCCCTTCCTAGTCTCATCCCAACTTGTAAACCTTATCTCCCACAGATCATACCCTCTCTCTCACAGCTAAAAGCAGCTTCCAGGATGATTTGACCACATTCAGCAGCACACATATTTGATACCATTTATTCATCTAACTAAGCGAGATTCTGCCCAGTGTGTATAGTTGGGATGATAGAAATAACTGCAACTATTGTTCCCATGCTCAATTCCCGGGAAATCTTGAGCAGAAGGAAAGATGCAGCCTGCATCCGAATCTATTATCAATATTCGACCATCGAAACCGTCCTCCATCTCAACCCAGCACTTCTCAAGTACATTCAACTTGAAAACTATGTAGTTAAGGTGAATCTGTTTAATAACCAAAAAAATTTCTCCAGCTGATTCCACCAAATACTTCCTGTGACCTGACATCCGAGTCTTCACAAGTATATCCATCACCTGCAAAGAACACGAATCCAGCACTAGTATGGTCGCATCCCTGGAAACAGCATAAAATTTTTCCTCATAGTAAATAACATCTTCCAGCCGGATGAATTCTGATAGACCTTCCACTGGTTTTAACATTGGAATGGGATCATCACCTATGTTACAGTAGTATAAGACTCCATTGACAATGACCATAAGTACAGGACAACTAGGATTGAAGGACACAGCCACTCTATAATCACGACCAGTCTCACTGATATCTTTTAGACTATAAGCTTCTGCCAATTCGACTACCCGAACATCTTCATCCAACAAGTTCAATGCCTCTGGGAATGTCTCAGGGAACTGCTCACACGAGAACGGGCATCGAAACAGTGGATCTAGCCTACGAACAATTTCATCTGATTCATTTAGTTTGACAGTAACAATCCAAGTACCTGAACTGTGGGTAACATGATAGATGACCCCCTTGGTGAGGGTCATAATCTTAGGCCAGTTTCCATTACTATCAGAATGCTTGGGGAGTTGTATTGGACCTCTGATGGGAGAAAGGAGCTGCTGCCTACTTTTTGTAAAGGGAGAAACAGAGGAACGCCATGACTGACAAACAGCACGGAATCGAGAAACATCGTTGGTGAAGTTGAGGCACTTTCCAACTATCTCTAACAATTCAACTGAAAGATCACTAGCCATTGAATATCTTCTTTTTCTTTTCTTTTTTCTGGGGATTGAATCAAAGGAGAAGGTTTACTGTGATCGATAGTCTTGGTGAAACACAGTGGGACTCAGCTTTCTAATGAAGCTTATATATTCCTATAAGGAAAAGTATACATTAAAAGGGCGACTGTTAATGTATCTTAATCATTAAGGAATATTCACAATCTAAGCCAACTGTCCAATCAATCTTAATCAATGAATGGATGTGTATTTATCCATATATATGAACGTATAAGGAAAAGTATACATTATCACTCCCTCACCCTACTATCTGATGAGCTGCTCTGATTTCTTATTTAGGAATGATACTCTCGTTTTCCTTTTTCTTATTAAGACATGATTTCTTTCCAAATTCACATTGTCCCAACTCCACTAAGTTGAATTCCGCATTTGGAAGTAATGTATGGTTCACTGTACCCAAATGATCATAAACATTTTTTACCAATACGAGTAAGATCTTCGGATATCATGCCTATGACTTGAATCTAAGATCCAAGAAACATAACAAATGAAAATACAGTTGAAACTCAGTAACAGAAAAGCACTATCGAGTACAAAAATGCTTGCTTCAAGCCTACTAAATGCATTTAGCATCCATCAAGTGTAACCAACAAAACAAAAAGACTTTAAGACCTGATACTAGAGGTGGAAACAACAAGGACCAGTCCAACAACTATTATTTTCTCAGTAAGTCTACCAATTGGGAGTATATCAGTTCTTTAGTGGCATCTCGGTTACTTTGGCTCAGTGTAAAAATTGTTGCACCCGGATGATTCTTTAACCTTGCAACTGCACAAGTTCAGACACTCTACTCATATTCATATACAAATACACCAAAACAGATAGCTCTTTTCCCCTACATTACTACTTCAAACAGAAACAACTACAGTCAAGAAACATTTTAGAAAATCATCAAAACTGAAACAAATGTGCAATGTATATATAAAACATTGCACAAGGATTCGCCTTTCTATAATGCATTTCCCCTTTCAATTACCCCACAAGAAAATCAAGGATTTGCATACCCTATAATGTAAAGCACTAAAGCGCATGAGTTGAGGGAAAAGTACCTGCAGGTATATCACGGCCAACTTTTGGAACTGGAACTGACGCCAAGACCGGAATATTGGATTCCAGCACTCTTAAGACGGAAGGGAAGAAAGATGAACTGAACAACTCCATCTTACCAACTTCATCGATGACAAACAGGTCAGTATCTTCTCTTACCTGATAACAATCAAATCCTTTAACTTCACTAACATTCAAAGACATTCTCACAAGCAAAGACCACTAAAACAACGGCCATCTAAAGCCGTAAATAAGATCATTTTCAACTAAATTTTCAACAATTAGCAGCATGAAACCATATTCCCACCTGCAATTCAGGAACTGCCAGGGACTCGAACGACGCAACATCAACTTTGAACTTCCCGACAGTGGGCCATCTCAGCGATTCTAAGCTGAAATATATAGCATTACTGATGCGTTAAGCTCTAATTCCAACATTGTTTAGGACAATCAAGAATTGTAAAGTTCGGGAAAGACCTGGAAATGGTGGAGGAAGCAAGCGGAGCGGTACGGCCGTCTAACGTGACCACCTGGAAGCCAACGCGATCACCTCCTTGTCTAACCTCACCTACATTTGAAATTAATAAAGACAAAACTGACATTGTAAACATCGAACTCCAGAGTTGGGTGAATATGAAAGCAGATCGAGTGATTGAGATTGAGAGTGAGAGAGGATTACTGGTGTAGAAACCCTGAATCTTTAAGTTGGGGTATGATGATTTTAGGGTTTCAAAGACTTTGACTATTAGAGTGGTTTTACCCACACCCTGCATCAGATTTACTGATTTAGAATCTGTAAATTGAAAGTTTATACAGAGACAAAATGGTGGCGAACTTACAGGAGGTCCAGTCACCAGCAAGCATTTTCCGGCACCTGCCATTTCTCTACCTCCGTCTCTCTTACATCGGATTTATACAGTTCAGTTGGCTTATAAGATCAAGCTCAAACGATGTCGTTTCGGATGCTCTACGGGTCAAAGCCCAACTAGACTCAAAGGCCCAAGTTCTGAGCTTCGGTTCTCTAGAACAGAGTTGGGAGGAGTACTTGCTCTAATGGTGAAGTGTAAAGGTTTTCCCACAAGATTGGGGTATCCTAGTATCCTACAGATTCAATATGATTTGACAATACAATGCGATGAGGGTGGTTTATGTCAATCTTTCCGAATTCAAACACGAGAAAA
Source organism: Fragaria vesca subsp. vesca (assembly GCF_000184155.1). Taxonomy (NCBI): domain Eukaryota; kingdom Viridiplantae; phylum Streptophyta; class Magnoliopsida; order Rosales; family Rosaceae; genus Fragaria; species Fragaria vesca. The sequence goes on from NC_020491.1 coordinate 7,789,014, forward strand.
CGATGCAAGAGTAGAGATGGTACAAAAGTAGTACTCCTCTACGAAGATGAAGATTGTCCTGCTCGGCTTGTTCTTTCTCATACCATCCGCTAGCTCAGGTAAGAAACTCTTATCAGGAACCGGACAATGGATTCAAGATCAAGGAGAGACCAGAGATGAGGGAGAGTTGGAATTGTTTAACCAGTGGGGTTGGCTTTGGAGGGAAGCACAAACATTTGGTAAAACTCAAAAGATCACAAAAGCATATTGTTATGTCATTCCCGCTTGCACCCAATCAAAACTGAACAATTCCACAGAAGAATCCTTAGCAGACCACTTGACAAAATAGAATATGGAAAAAACTATCAAATCTCACTGACAGAATGGGTCAGGAAACAGATTCCCAACAACAGAGAAGAATCCCAACCCAATTGGAATGGGAATGGAAGTCAAACGCTACTGAAACTTTCAAGTCATCACAAGCATATCATTGCGAATTTGAACCAAACCAGACAGACAACAACCAAATGCATAAGAAAAGTGATGAACCATTATATAATCAAGCAAGCTGAATACCATTAAACATTAAAAGGATCATTAAGTACAGAAAGATATGGGATATAAGGTAGCAGAAGCCCCTGTTGATAATCCCTTGGTTTTTGTTTTTCCTACTCTACTCCTATTTTCCATGAGACAAAGCTTAAATCAGAGACAATGCAGGTCATTAACTAAGCAACCCTACACATATTGCTTCCTTCTCTCCTCCATTTGTCATATTTCTCTACTCATCATCGTCCTCATCCTGCACAATGAATCAAAATCAAAATCAGTCATTAACAGCTTATCTAGTTAACTACAACCCAGGAAACCCAACTACATGTTTCAAAACAAAATACAAACCTCGCCAGCGCTCTCATCATCATCCTCATCCTCATCATTCACCTCTGACTTGGACTTGTCAGACTCCTCTTCCTCAACTCCATTATCTCCATCAGCCTATTGTACACAATTAAACAACAAATGTCAGAGACCCGAATCATAAATTACATGAAAACCCGAGACTAACAATTCAAACAGAAACGCGTACTTGTTTCTTGTTGTAAACATCCATGTTCTTGTTGTATTCAACCTTCCTCTTCTCAGCCTTAGCCTGGTAAGGTGCTTTCTCCTGTATAATTTTTACCAAAAAGCAACCATCAATAAACTATCCGAGAATATTCCACCAAGTAACAAATTATTAACAAAAGATAAGCCCAGAAACTCACAGCATCAGACAACGATTTCCATTTCTCACCACCAGCTTTACCAACCTGTTCAAATACACCAATTAAAATCATTCAAAATTTCAGCATAAAAAATCATAGCAAAACGAATCGAATTGAAAGAATTGGAGCATGTAGATCTGGTAAATTAGATTCACTTACAGCGGCGACCGATTTGTTGTTGGGATGCTCCTTCTTGTACTTCTCCCTAAACTCCTCCCTATTCAAACAAAAAGTCAGCAAAATTAATTATCACCAAACAAACAAACAAACAAAAACGAAAAATCACAGATCTAAAAAGTTCAGAGGAGAGAGAAAAAGCGTTGACCGTACATGAAAACGAAGAAGGCACTGGCAGGCCTCTTTGGCTTGTTCGGATCCTTCCCAGCCTTCTTCGCCGCCTTGCTCGCCCCTGCGCTTTTCGTCTTTAACCTAAAACCAAAATCCACAAACAAAAATCAAAATCAAAATCCAATCCTAACCGAAGCACGATCCAGATCTAATCGCTCAATTCCGACTAATTTCACAGCGAATTAAAGCTGAAACTCACTTGGTATCGGACCGCTTCGGCGCCGCGGCTCTGGATTTCCCACCTTTCATAGCTGAACCTGTCAAAAAAACACACGGAATCGGTGAGAATCGTTCAGAATCGGTGAGAATCGTTCGGAACCGGACTGAATTGAGCCGGAATCGGGTGACTCGGCGGCGAGTTTACCTAGGGTTTTCGAAGAAGATAAGGGAGAGAAAGAGAGAGGAAATATGATATAGAGGGCCGGGAGGCTTTGTTTGTTTGGTGCGGTGCGTTTGTGTGTGTGAGAAATAGAGGCAGAGGATAAGAAGGGGCCTCTAGAAAATATAAGAGGGGCTAAAATTAAATTTCGCTACACGAAAAAATTGAAGTCCGGGTTTAGGCGGGATTTCAAAACTCTTTTCGCCACGTCAGCGATCCGCGCGGTTTTGAAAGTCGTGTTGTGATTGGGTGGGGGGTGTGTTTCCTGGTGTGTTAGTTTGGGAAGGAGGTGGGACACGTGGAGATGCGGGCGAATATGTGCTTGGTGGCACGTGGGGGAATGGGTGGAATGACGGAAATGGGGCTGGGATTTTTGTTGGGCGGTTTTGGAGGGGTGGTTGTGGGTGATCAAAGCATCCAGAATAAAATGCGCTGCACGCCACTGCTGGATGGGATATTATTGATGAGGGGTATATGGGTAAATTTGTGAGGTTGATATTTTTGTCTTTTTGGGTTTGGGCCAAAATTTGAATTGGGCTGTTTGATTGGAGGAGCGGTGTTCAATTGACCTAGAGTGAAGGAAGAGATAATAATATGTTTCATATTGTAATGTGACCTTAGGTAATGGGTGATAAAGGGTAATGAGTTCAATCTTGTGCAACTATTAGCTACTCCAACGTTTTATAGGTGCAGAGATTCATGTGTGTCGTCAAGTATAAATTGAGATTTAACTTCAATCAACGTCTGTAGAATTCGACCTTAAGTATGAAAGTTCTACATCTAAAACTTCTACTAACTCGACTACTTGTGATGGTTATGTGAATGTTGAGTTTATTGTTTTGAGACATTGGTTTTATCAATGGGGAGGAGTTTATTTGAACTCATGATTTCTATTTTCCCCACTAAATACTAGTTAACGGTTTTATGAAAACATAAGGATTGAGTTAGAACCTTTTTAGTTATCGAACTCTCTACTTTTATTTCTTTCACGAAATCGCGTGCTACTTTGGTGCATAACTCAAATATGATAGATGGTGCATAACTCAAAAATGATAAATTGTGCATTGATTCAAATTACTTAATTACTCATCATATACTACATGGTATACCAATTTGATTGATGAGTTCAACTTCAACTAAAGTGTCTCTTATTCCACACTATAATTTCATGTCATACCAGATATTGAAGACCTTGCAAAAATGCGCTTATAACAACTTGAATCTCCCAAAAAATCACTATTTTAGTTTGAATCTACAACCCACGCTAACGCATTTGCAAGAGACTTAGTAAGACACGCAACATTGTTTTGGTAACAAATGTTTATTCGTTCGATTAGTGTTCGCGACGTTTTCACTTCAAATAAAGTACTATACGTCTAATCGTACTTGTTAAAAGTTAATAACTAAGGATGGTTTTATCAACACCCTTAGTATGAGGGTAAGAGCTCAACATTCAAATAATGAGTATCTAAATACGAATTTAGGTTGACACAAACCAAAAAGGATACATATCCAATTTTGTTCATCTTGGGTTTGGATAATTTACAGGCCCAACTATAAACCAAAAAGAAGAGCACCGAACACGTCTGTGTTCATAAACGGTGGCCGTGCTAGAATCCACGGTCGAGGTAATGGAAACCCTATCAGAGCACCGAATCTCGGCCGCAGCTCCCGCCGTCTTCATAATCGTCGTCGCTTTCCAGTTCCTCTCCAAGTGGCTCGAACAGTCAAAGAAGGTACACCCACAACTCTACCCCTACCGCATAGATTTCAAATTCGATGCTTGAATTCTTCAATTGGATCGGTTGTCATGTTTTCTGATAGCTCAATTCTGACTGAGATTGGGTTCTTTTGTTGTTCTCAGCGAGGACCAGTGACTGCTGAGGAGACTCGGTTGCGAAGAGAGATCAAACAGCTTTCCAAAGAGGCAAGCTCCTTGTCACAGTGAGTAGTTTGTTAATTTCAAGTCTATGTTTTCTCAATCTTGCACAGCATTATGGTTTCGGCTTTAATTGCGGATCAGTTGATCTTGTTAGCTTCTTTAATGAGTTAAGAACATGTATGAAACTTGAGCAGACGGTATCGATTAGAGGTTCACAGACGGTATCTTATTTTCTACTATTAGTGTCGTTGTAGAAATGTAACAGCATTTTGGTAGGACGAATAGTGAATTAGAAAGTTGAAAGAGCGTACATTTTGCAGTTGTATGATTTTAGTTTTTGTTGAATGCTTATTTTCTTGAGCAGACGGTATCGATTAGAGGTTCACAGACGGTATCTTATTTTCTACTATTAGTGTCGTTGTAGAAATGTAACAGCATTTTGGTAGGATGAATAGTGAATTAGAAAGTTGAAAGAGCGTACATTTTGCAGTTGTATGATTTTAGTTTTTGTTGAATGCAGACCAGCAACATTTGCACAAGCTGCAAAGCTTAGGAGGATGGCGACTGCGAAGGAGAAAGAACTTGCTAAGCGTACTATATGCAAACTCAGCCATTCATTTATGTTTATATGTTTGTTGCCCTGTTATGGGTGGATAGATTCTGACAGTTTTGCCTGACTTCCAGATCAAGAGTTACAGGGCAAGGAGTTAAAAGGTTCATATAATTTGTATCTGAATGTTTTGTTCATCTCCAAGGTAATGCTGGATCTATTAAAATATCAAGTATTCTTTTTGCCTTCCCTGAGTTAAGGTTCTGACAGCTACAATAATCACCGTTTAGGTCTTGACATATCTTGTGCTGGTTTGCTGGTTTTGGAGGGTTCCGGTTGCCTCCATATCACAACAACTTGTTCAACCCTTCGGTAATACATTCTTCTTCCAAATTTACTTATCAAGTCGTGTAGATCTTTCTACCAGTTTGGCTATTCACAAGTATTTCTCTTTGTTCTTCTCTTTAAAATAATTTGACATCTGAGTTCTCCTCACTACCATGCATATCTGCTCCTCCTAAGCGTATGACTTTGCATAATTACTAATCTATCAACAAAAGAGAGAAAAGGAGACACGCTTCTGAAGCACAGATCAAGTAGGATGCAGATTATAAGTGATAGTAACATAAATAATCGAGTGTACTCATGATTATATATTTTTGCTTTTCAGGAAAGGTGATATCATGGAGGGCTGGAGGAGTATTAAACGGAAATGTTATGGTAAATAAGATTGGACCGTACTTTTTTGTTCTTGCTGTAGTATACTTTTCTTGGGAGAATTGTTACAGTTGCCTTTGTGTATCGAGCAGCTAAATGATCTTACTAGTGTCACTTCTTTTAGCTTATCTTTTAGTGCCTTCTTGTATCTTTCATATAAGCTAACAGTACCTAGTCATCTATCTTTTATATTCATGTGGCTATGTTGTCATAGGTTGTAAACATGGAAGTCTCATGGCAACAAGTTACTGTTAGCTTTATTTGTGTTTGAACAAGCACACTCATTAAGTCAGAAAGAAAAGAGTATGGGTCTGTTTGCTGCGCAAGGTTAGATTGGATATGCAACTGAATGAACTTATAGTTTAAAGAAAGAAAGAAAGCCCAGCATCCACCTTTTGTGAAAGTTAAAGGAAGACGATAAGTGACTTCATTGAGGAAACTTATCCTTTTCAGTTCTTACAAAATGGTTGGACATGTACTGCTTAGAATTAATCCATCTACTCACTAACTTAACGTTTATTTTTTTCATTCAAGTCGGTGAAGTCACCTTGAATTGAATGGTTATACATATCCGATCCAATCCTAGATACTGAAACAGGCCCCAAGTTCTTTCAAATTGCATGGGATAGGAAGCATCTGATGGTTTTGAACATTTTTTTCTGATTTTTTTCCTTGTTCGATTGCAGGTGGGAATTATTCCTTGGTTGATATTGTCTACACGGGTTAGCAAATTTGTTTGTCGACTTTTCAAACTGTAGAATTTATGTGAGTTCTGTCCCAAATTGTCATAATGACGGAAAATGATGACGTTTTGATTAGGATTGTTTGACAAGGTTTACACAAGAGCTTAGGATTACCTACTGATCATATAGTTTTGTACTGTTTCTCTATGTAAATTGGGTTTATTGTGCCATGTGGAGAAATCACTTATTGTAAAACCCCATTCTCCGTATTGGATTTCCAAACTCCAGTCAAAGTTTGTGATGTCTTCTGTGATCTGTACAATCCCCTTCTGTAGTTTGTTATGATGGGATGCTTTCACACATCTATTGATATTTGAGAAACTTATCATCAACTTCGGTCAGCTTTGCTGCTGAGTTGTATTTTTCCTTTGTTAGCATCGTAAATAAGCAAATGTAGGATATGGCTACTTCTTGAAACAGATGACTCCAATTTGAAATTGGTGCAGCAAATTATTCTCCCCACACAAGTTCTTAGACATATACGAAGAATTTGAATCAAGGTAAAACACAAGAAGAAAACGTGGAAGGCAAAGAAGTAAAAGAACACAAGAACACGTCCTAATGAACACTTATCACCCAATATTGCTTTGTGCCGGTATGGAATGCGGCTAGCATTATTGTACAGGGCGTGGGCTGGTCTTGCTGTGAAAGATATGGTTGCAGGCAGCAGCAATGCTGCTGCAGCATCCCGAACCACTTCCCAGTTTCCACACAATCGACCACCGGAAGACTCCACAATATTCATGGAGCAAGGGCACCGCTACAAGCCGCTTTGTTCACACTTGGATGTATTCGACCACAGAAGTGGACTTCTGTTCGAACTTTAGACCTCAAACAGTTAAACGGAGCAAGTAAATTGGCTAGCAAAAGGTGAGGACAACCAGGAATAAAAGAATGGAGGAAACGTTGAATGTTCTATTCAGTATAGGAAAGTATCCCGACTACTAAACACACTGGTATAAGCAACAGAAAGATCATGGAAAAACTATTTCGTAATACGGTCCACAAGACGGCAATGAATACAAGCAACATACCAAGCAGGGAATTGATAGATAAAATTGATAAATATATCAATCTTGGAGAGAGAATTAACTAAAACTTAGCTAATTAATGTATACAGTTTAGCAATACTGTTGAAGCAAAAGTTTAAATATTGTTATTTTAAATTTAGATATTGACAAATTTAACAACAAATTTAGGGATGTGAAATCCATACTCACTTTCTATTTTTAGCAACTTAAATTTTGTCTAATAATGACTTAAATTTTGTCTTTATATGAGTATGTAAATTTAATTATATTGCTGGGGATGCTTAATGATCTTTCATGGAGATCGTAAGATCGGATTAAAGGATCAAAGATTTCTAGGTACATTATTTGTTGTAAATGAAAGCTACATAAAGACAAAAAAACAACAAGTTGTTTGAGCTAGACCTCCCTCATCAAATGGAGAGGGAGGTCATAGTAACAGTAACAATATAATTCCCACAATAATAGTAACAAGAACCGCAGCGATCTTGATTGCTTTCCCGATTTTTTCAGACTTCAATCTATGCTGTAGCAGTGACTTATAGAGTTGTTGCTGCCTTAGAGGCTGAGGTCGATTCCTGATTGAAGCAAGTAACTCTTCATATTCCGAAGGAAGTCCTCTAAGCACACAAGAAACGACTTCACGGTCCTCCATTGGAAACCCAGCTGCATGGAGGCCCTTGACGATATTTTTCACTTCGTTGATGTATATATGCATGTGCTTGTTATCTGCCTTTTTCATCTTCAGATTTTCGAGGCGATCCTTAAGACGTTTCACGTGAGCTGCTGCCTTTTGAGCAAATAGGCCTTCAAAGACCAACCATAGAGCTCTTCCACTTGGGCATCCTACTGCACGTCGGAGTAGTAGGTCTTCAGATAAGCTTTCATTGATCAAACCCAGGAGTAACTGGTCCTTCTTAGTCCAATGTGTATAAGCTTCGGTGCCACTTGGTGGACACAGCTCTGATCCTTCGGCGAGATCCAATATATCATGGAAATTGAGGATTGGGGTGATGAAGGATTTCCACAGCAAGTAATCATGCGACCCCGTGAGTTTGACTGGCATGGAGATTGAAACTTGTTGAGGAGGCTGAGAGGTCAATGACGATGACATTGCTGATCGTCTATGTGCGAAGCTTTTGATACCTAAAAGATAAAGAAGTGAGATTCTTTTTCGGTGATTGAGGATTGGTTTCCATCCATCTTCTAGGTCACTATTTATAGGGAACTAGCACTGCATGTGTATATTATCAGTTGAAAATAGAACTCGACTCGGATTAGGATTTATAATCCATACTGCAGGTGGAGTTTTGGCCTCATCGCGTTGGATAAACCCCCCCAAGTCCCAGATTCCTAGCTAGTTCAGCTAGTCCCAAACTTGGTTGGATAAACTTTTTTGTTTTTGTTTTTGAAAGTGTGGTTGGATAAACTTAAATTCTAGAAAAGACTAATTAACCGATACTACTCATCGCGTTGATATACTGCCAGAGAAGGAGGGAGAATACCGAGTAGTACATACGTTGATGTACTACTCCCAGGTTAATTAGTTCACAACTTCACATATTAATTGACAGTTGAACCATTCATTTGTGTAAGTTTCCTGAACACTTTGTCAAATTACTAGTTGCATGTTCTGAGAAGTGAGAATTGAATTCAGATAATAACTAGTTCGGAGGATGGGTCAGCACGCGCGTACATATATAACAACATTTTGTTCTTTAAAGTTAGTAAAGGGATTAGTGTCATTTTTTTTTTTCATGCTGGTTGTTAATTCTTCAAATGATTAATCTTCTAGCTCTTCAAGTTGGTTTCTGCTATGACCTGATTAATCTCAATTCATATTATAGGCTTGTGGTAGTGGTCGGAGTTTATCAGTTTGGAACCTTCCTGCTTCTGAGTGAATTTCAAGGACTTCAAGACATGTATGCATCTGTACAGGATGTAGTATTTGATGAAAATCAAGTAAGCTTCTCCCTCTCTACCATAGTTTCTACCTAGCGTTATACAAAAACTGAGTAACTTTCTTTCATATATATTTCTCTAAATTAAAGAAACTTTTATACATGTATAGACTCCATTTCACTCACTAGCCGTTGTTGCTTCTCTCCTTTCCAGATATTAGCGCGCAGTTGGCCGGAGCAGATAGAGCCTCTACTTAGCCGTTTTGACATAATTAACTGGGGCGATTCTCTTTCACAAATGCAATGTGCTCCTCAGTCAGCCTTTCTTGTCTCATCTGGGGTAGGAATTTAGCTTGATCTTGCACTTCTAAGTTCTAACTTGAACAATCTTTCGGGCTTCATTATGTTGGTCTTTTTTTGTACAAGATTATAAGAATACTTGTTAGCTAGTCATGAAAATCCGTTCTCTAACTTGAAAGAAACATAAGAATATGTCCACCCATCCACAAAAATTTAACCTAGGTTAAAAGCCACATAGGCAATCTAACCTAGATAAAAAAAAAAAAACAACTCATCCACCCGTGAAATGAGTTATCTCATTTTCTAGGAGAGATCTAACCTAGGCTAGAGGAGAAAAGTGACCCAGATGAGGTTGATCCACCTCAGCCCATGCCCATGCTCATGGCTTGCATCAGCGACGTGGCCTCCACACTATGACACCCCTGGAAGATACGTTTTACACACGGACAGAGGCAAACGAAGGAGACGCATGTGTTGCACCGAATTTTGGCGTGACATGCGGATGCAATTTGACTCTTTCAAACGCAATAGTACACAGATCTTGACCGTTGGTTTGAGACAGTTTGACTAATCTGATGGTCCTTATTTCATGACCGTTGCAACTGAATTTTTATTTAAAAAGAAAAATTCCGACCGTTTTGAATAAAATCAAAAAAAAAAAAGGTAGGTTGAGAATAAATACCAAAAAAAAAAAAATTCATTTTTTTTAATAAAAAATTGTAATATTTATAAGGATTAAATTCAGTTTGCCCTCTCGTACTTTAGGTCAATAATCAATTTGGTCCCATATCTTTTTTTTAATAACGTTGGTCCTTGAAGTTCTATTTCACATCAGTTTAGTCCAATTTTTGAATTGCCCTCCTTACCATGACGTCATGGTAACAAGGGGCCCAATTTCTGACTTAAAAGGACAGAATAGTCATTTTATCATATTATGGTCTTCAAATAATTCAAAATTAACAGAAATGACAGTGATGCATAGTGGTGCATATAAAAAAATAATCAAAGGTGTATTAACCTCGTTAAAAAAAAAAAACTTCATTGTAAAAAAAACATTACCAAAACCATCGAAATGGCAGTAACAAAGTAGAACATATTACCAAAACCATCAAAACGAATACAAAAGATGTCAAATTACCATTAGCTACCATTAACTAAGCAACCAAATAGATGCATCAATGTGTTTTACATTAGAACTAACAAAAAAATAGTAGTTTCTGTCGAGTTGCATAATATCATAAGTCTAATCATCTCCACAAAAGATTAGACTTAGCAACCATATGTTACAACATTACAACATAAGAAGGTTGCTCAAAAATATTGCAACCATATGTTACAACATAAGAAGGTTGCACAAAATATTGCATCTCTAAATGCTAACCTTGGTTGCTAATCCCACAATCCCCTGCAGCTATTTTCCAGCATTCCTTTGTTGGATTCTCACAGACGCCCTTGATGAAGTTTGTGAAGCTTGTGGTGCAGAAGATGCATTTGCATTGCTTGAAGTAGGTTTTGGTGGTCTCTCCCTTCTTGCAGGTGTTGTTGTTCCCCTAGTTGCTGCTTTCTTTGCATCCTTAGCCTCCTATAGTTAATTTCATTAAAACAAATGAATCATAACAGTTACTAACCAAAAGAATGAACATCTAATAAAGAATAGTTAAGGGTTAATTGCCGATCAATTTACCTTCTGTTGCTTGGCTCATCTAATTGCCTTTGCTCTAAGCTCATCTTTTGTCTTTAGGGGTGGTTTGGTACCCTTAGGCTACAACAAATATAATCAATATAAGGTCAACAAATATAATCAATATAAGGTCATCTTTTCAAACCATTATCAATTGAACATAAAAGTGAAAATACCTTAGAACCAGATGAACCCACATCTGTGTTCAGCTTTCTCTTCTTTGCTACAACTATCTTGTCTTTGGGAGGAAGATGTCTGTGGCAAGTCTTTCTGTTGTGACCTAGAACCCCACAGTTGCCACACTTCAAACTCTTTTGCACCCTCCCAAGCTTTGTACCCTCTAAATTTAGTTCAGATGCATCTTTGAATCTTTTATTCCTTGGTCTCCCTGGCTGCCTATTATACTCTGGGGGGAGGATAGCAGGTTCACAAGGGATCCACAAGTCCATTCCATTCACCGGCTTGACTGTGTTAGAGTAAATCGCCATATAAGTCTTCATAAGGTAACAAGGATCTATATAGTCTTCCGGACTTTGCCGCATAAAGTTGATCACCGATATGGCATGTTTGCATGGAATGCCAGTGAGATCCCACCTCTTACATGCATAACTTCTTCTTTCCAGATCAACCACATGCCTACTTCCTCCAAAGCTCTCTATCTCAATTTGAGGGCTACCAGTGGCATAAGGAATACAGTCTGTGGCAGATTTAACTTTGTTTTTCTCCAAAAATTCCCTTGGCTTGGGGCAGATAGGGTCCTCCACTTTGCTCATCTTGTCTCTTCTCATTACAATCCTTCTCATCATCCTTACCCTAATCTCCTCAAAGCAAGAAATCACAACTTTGGATCTAGCAGGTAAAATGAAAGCATTAAAACTTTCACATAAGTTATTGAGAAGAACATCACATTTCAGATGGGTACTAAAGTGTGCCCGACACCAAGTCTTGGTGGTACGTAAGGGATCTAGTAAAAAAAATAAAAATAAAAAATAAAAAATAATCAAATTAGATATAAGCTACTGAACTAGTATTTAAACAAGGATGTACAACTGCATGATGAAATACCTGTTAACCAGTCATGAGCTAAAGGGTCCATTTCCTTCATCATAGTCATCTCTTTGGTGTAGTAGGGAATGGTTGTAGACTTGGCTATTTCCCACAATTGATCCTTCAGCGTCTTTCCCCGATATAACTTATTGAAATTGGTCCACATATGCCTAACACAGAACCTTTGTTCTGCAAGTGGAACCACATCCTCACAAGCTCTCTCTATTCCCTTCTGCTTGTCTGATATAAATGTCCATCCATTGCCTCTTCCAGTTATCTCTAAATCATTCACCAACAACCTTAGAAACCAATCCCATGAGTCTTT
>NC_020491.1:7802060-7808515 GCF_000184155.1 Fragaria vesca subsp. vesca
TAAAAGTAGTGTAGTACTTGTGGTGATATTAGGATTGAGCCTAATAATGTCAGCAAACTTCCTAATAAGGTAGGGGTTTTGACAACAGGATTCTCATGGACCCTTGCACAAGAATGCTTGGGAAAGTATTTCTTGATCTGTAGTGTGCCATCATGCTGCATCTTCGATGCAAAGAGCTCAAACTCACACTTAGGGGCCTTAGATATCACCCTCACTCGATCCCTATCATTTTTGTCAAAAATTGGAACCCAACCCTTTTGAATGGCCCTATCCTTGATAGCTTCTCTTAGAATTTTTGGCGTAGCAAAGAGCATCCCCAAGGTAAACCTAGGATTCTCCACATCAGTTTTAGGGTTGAACTCTGGCCACTTCTTATCATTACCATCTTCATCAGAAAGCACTCCTTGGCCGATTCCCTCCTCATCTGAGTTTATAGCCCCAGCCGTCTCTTCATTATCTTCCAAGTCACCATCATCATAAAAGCCAAAGTCTGTATTTCCAAAAGTAACTCCTTCTCCAGCTGCAACTTTTGAAGTGCCCATACCATCAGTCACCAATTCAGCCTCTGTTAACCAGTCAAAAAGAAAATCATCATCCACTCCATAATCTGCATACTCATCATCATCCTTTGCAGGGTTGTAATCATCATCTTCAGAGTCATCAACCTCTGAACCATCTTCTTGTACAACATCTTCAGCTGCCCCTAAACCATCATCTTCACTATCATCATCATCCTCAACTGCCTCAAACTCTAACTTATTCTTGCCTTTATCTCTAGGGTCAATTGTTGGAGCTCTGCTAGCTTGGGTTGCAACCTCTACATGTTCTCTAATCAACACACCTTTCTCAGGTTTCCTCTTATTTGCACATCTTTTAAACTTTCGGGTCCTTGGTGTACTTGCATCTGCCACCTTAGTAGACTGTTCTTCCCTAGGTGGATTGGAGATCTCCTCTATTCTCACACTTGTCCTCGGTGGTGAGTCAGGAATCTCTTCTATCACAACCCCACTTGATCCGGCTTGACTAAATCCCCAATCAAATATATGTTGTTCAAACATCTCCATCTCAGCTTCTCCATTGTAAGCAGGGTCAAGCTCTAAGTGGTCTAGGTAAAGAATGACCAATCTTATCTCAGGCACCAAGCAACACATACTCATCACATCAGTATCATTAGACAGCTTGCTCATTATGTCTCCCTCAGTGCCTATGCTATACCAATAATCAATACGTGTTCCAGCATATGCAGGATTAATCCCTCTTACCATATTATCCACCTCAGTCAATGATATTCGGTCTTTGTCCACATAATCGTAGTAGCTAATGCTGCCACCGATGTACTTGGCCTCTACATGATGCACATATCCCCCGTGATACACTTTCATTGTAAAATAGTCAGGTTATACTGGAACACATGAACAACATACAATATTAAATGGATCCAGGAATTAAACCCCACCAAATGGTCCAACTACTATAAACCAAACATATTCAATTCTCCAATACAAACAACGTCCTAAAAGTAATCGTTCTAACCACTATAAACAAAATAGAAAGCATATTCAATTCTTCAGTAGGACCACTTTTAAACCCTTACCCTTTGTTAAATCCCTATTTTACCAACCCAACAACATTCATCGATTGAACAATCATCCAACAATCAATATTCATATAGGACAATCAATATTCATATAGAACAAACCAAAAAACATTAATTGAAATCCTAAAAATCTAAGGTCCACTATCGAAACACCAAAGTCCATAAACTTCCAAACCCTAAACCATAACAACCCTAAATTCGAAGCTTCCAAACCCTAAATCTATAAACCAAACAACCCAAAATCAATAGAATCAAATAAAATTGAAAACCCCAACTCACCATAATTGGGAATTTCTGGCCAGACGCCTTCGCTTCGGGGTATCCATTCATCAATTGGAGGCGCAGCCATGCTCTTTCGCGACCTATGATGGGTGGTTTAGGGTTCTATGAGGGACGACACAGTTTCTAGGTTTCGCTCTCTTTTTTGAGAACGAGTGAGAGCGACAGCGACTGAGAGAGAGTGACTGAGAGAGAGCAAACGAGAGAGAGAGGTATAAACGGTGAGGGCTAATTTGGTCATTTCACGTAAACTCTCTCCTTTAAATCAGAAATTGGGCCCTTGTGTCGCGGACAGCTCAACGCATGACGTCATGGTAAGGAGGGTAATTCAAAAATTGGACTAAACTGATGTGAAATAGAACTTCAAGGACCAACGTTATTAAAAAAAAGATATGAGACCAAACTGATTATTGACCTAAAGTACAATGGGGCAAACTGAATTTAATCATATTTCTAATAGTAACATAAAAAAATCTCCTATATATACTTGGTCAATTTCTAATAGACCGTAGTCTTTTAAATGAATGTTGGATTATGCACTGGCCCAATACCCACCTTACTCATTTGGCAAGGGTTGGCCAACCATAATCCTTTACTTCTATCTACGGAACTGCCTTGTGATAATAGGAGTCATATTTTTCGGTCTGAAGCGGGTTGGGCCGATGAGAATGAGCCTAAACAGATTGTTGAAGAATGTTGGAAGCCTCAGACTTACTTGCCTAGCCTTGTTCAATGGAAAGCAAATCTCTCCTCTTGTAAAAAAAAACTCTGGATTTGGAGTAAAGAAAGATTCCCAATTTGTAACAAACATGAGATCAAAGAGTGTCTCCTTCAACTTGAAGAGTTACAAGGTACTGATCCATATGGTTCTTCTTCTACCCAATTGAATCTCATTAACCGGTTGGGTACACTTTGGCTGAGGGAGGAGAAATACCGACATCAAAGATCTAGAATTCGTTGGCTCTCAGTGGGTGATTCCAATACTCGTTTCTTCCACTTATCTACTTTTCATCGGAGGCAGAGGAACCAGATACTTAAGATTCAGAATGACTTTGATCAATGGATTGTTGGGGAGAAGTTTATTAGATTGGCGTTTGAGAATCAATTCCAACAGACATTTACCAGTAGTGGTTTGAGGAATTGGGGGGATTCGTTGAGGGGTGTTGCCCCTGTTATAACTAATGAGATGAATGATGACCTCAGCTGGCCTTTCACTTATGATGAAGTTAGAGATGTAGCTTTTCAGTTGGGAGCGTTGAAAGCTCCAGGGCCAGATGGATTTCTAAGCCTCTTCTATCATAAGTATTGGGGAGTTGTTAATGGTATCATAAAGACTACTTCCTCTGATTTCCTTGCTGGGAAGGTGAGTCTTAGGAGCATTAACCAAACTCATATTGTTTTAATCCCAAAAATCCCCAACCCAGAAATAACTTCTCATTTCAGACCAATTAGCCTTGCAATAATTCCTACAAAATCTTGTCCAAACTCCTAACCAATCAACTTAAACCTATCTTTTCCCATATTATTTCTCCCAACCAAAATGCTTTTGTCCCGGATAGTCTCATCCAGGATAATATTATGCTTGCCCATGAGACGTTCCACTATCTCAGGTTGAAGAAGGGTGGGGAGAATCATGAGTTTGGTTTAAAGCTTGACATGAATAAAGCCTATGATATGGTTGAGTGGGATTTTCTTGAAGCTACCCTTCGCCGGTTTGGTTTTGCAAATGGTTGGGTGAACCTAATTATGGCGTGTGTGACTACTGTGTCTTTTTCTATCGTTCTCTATGGTTGTCCTGGGAGTTTCTTCTGTCCGAGTATAGGATTGAGGCAAGGAGACCCTCTCTCCCCTTATTTCTTTTGGTTAGTGAGGTTCTTTCTCTACGTATTACCAAGATTGTGTTTACTTGGTGTGAGACTTGCCACTAATTGTCCCCCATTATCCCACCTATTTTTTGCTGATGATTCACTATTTTTCATGAAGGCCACCTTCCTCAACTGTTCCAAGATATCTATGATTTTCAAAGAATACTGTTTGGCTTCAGGTCAACTTATTAGTCTTGAAAAATCAAGTATTTATTTTACTCCTAATACCTCTGATCAGATGAAGCATCTTATGAGTTTGTTGTTGGGTATCAATGGCACTGATCAACGGGGAATATATCTAGGGCTCCCAACTTTTTGGGGAAGGTCAAAAAATGGGGCTTTGGCATACATCAAAGAGAAGTTGATGAATAAGATGGATGGGTGGAAAGAAAATGTATTGACTCAAGCTGGCCAGGAAGTACTTATCAAGTCTATGGTTCTTGCTATTCCATCATACCCCATGTCCTATTTCAGATTTCCTAAAGGTATATGTGATGATTTAATGCTGCATTGGGGAATTTTTGGTGGGGGTCCAATGAGAGTGAGATCAACATCCACTGGAAAAGTTGGCAATTTCTGGGTTTACCTAAAGAGAAAGGAGGAATGGGGTTCAGGGACTTGCATGAGTTTAATCTAGCATTGATTGCTAAGCAAGCTTGGAGACTAACCAATTATTCAGACTCTTTATGGGCTAGGTCTTAAAAGGGAGATATTATCCCAATTGTTGTTTTGTAGAGGCAACAAAGGGTTATAGGGCCTCTTGGAGTTGGTCGAGACTTCTTGAAGCTAGGGATTTTATCACAAAGAATAACTACTGGCAGATTGTTTCGGGAGCCATGGTAAACATATGGACTGACTATTGGCTTCCACCAACTGACACAAATGAACCGGTTCGCCCAATTCATATTACTGGACTCATTCCGAGTCATGCTCCTATCATGGTTGAAGAGATTATTGATTGGGATCAATGTTATAAAAATCCCCGCCTAGAACCGATTAATCCCCGCCTAAGCGTTAGGCGATGCTTTACCGTTTCCGTCTAGAGAGCTAGAAAACCGATTAATCCCCTATTAACCCCCTAGGCGCTAGTCACTGGCTATCCGCCTGACTAGCGCCTAGCGTTTTTTAAAACATTGATTGGGATACCCGATCTTGGAATCTAGGAAACAGCAGACTCTAATCCAGCCAATGGACTTGAATCGTATACTATCCATTCCTATTGACAGGAGGGAGGACCTCGACCATCGGATATGGCCCTTAACTAAGCATGGTACTTTTACTGTCAGGTCGGCTTATCACTGGTACCATCATTTGCAGTCAACTGTTCCTATCAATATATGGGTCTTCCCACTCCATTGATACTAGATGCTAGGAGTTAATAAGGAAACTGCCTACACTTCCAAAGATCAGGCATTTCTTTTGGAAAGCCTGCAGCTACTCCTACTTATCTTAGTCTCTATTAGAGAAAGATCATCCAATCTCGGTTGTGCCCTATGTGTGGTGTTTTTGAGGAGTCTATTGACATGCAATCTTTATGTGTCCATGGGTTGACCTTGTATGGTTCGGTTCCCCTCTTGGATTGAAGATTGACAAACAATCATACACTACACTCGATACTTGGTTATTACAGGTGATTAAGAATTTCAGTAGCAAGAAGGATCGTCAATGGGCTCTTACCTTGGTATGTTTCTTCATCTGGTCGATCTGGAAGGCTCACTGTCGGTTTGTATACCAACACATCCCTGTTTCTCCGACCATTGTCATTCAGCTTGGTTGGGAGGCGGCTTCCGAGTTCAAGACATCGACAAAACCTACTGCTGAATCTCCTATGTTTGAACAAGTTTTGAACTGGAATCCTCCTCCAATGGATATGATTGCTATCAATTGTGATGGGAGCTGGGATAAATCTGGATTGGGGGGAAAATGTGTGGTGATTAGAAACCACATGTGTTCGTTTATGGGTGGTCTTGCTACCCCGATTCGCGGTAGCTCAGTAGAGGCTGTGGAGGCGCTAGCCATTCTAGCTAGCGTCAGTCTCGCCGTTGATATGAACCTGAAAGCAGTCCAAGTTCAATCAGATTCACAATCAGTCATCTTAGATCTAAATTCTCTTGCCACATGCAATAATTAGAGAACTAACATGATTGTTGAAGAAATCAAATGGAAGAGCAAGTTTTTTGTTCGGGTTCACTGGAGGTGGATACCGTGAGAAGCTAATTCTGCTGCTTTCACAGCAACACATCTTGGAAAAAGAGCGATGGGCCTCTGCATCTGGTCGAAGACTCCCCCACTGTCTCTCACTATGGTTTTGAGAAATGACGGGTTTCCATGCCCTCATAATGATGTAATTTAGAGGAAGCACTGTGCTTCCTGTATTTTAAGCTCTGTTATCTTCTCTTACTGCCACTGTTTGGTTTGTGTTGGAGAACATGAGTTTTCCTTGTGATTTGTAGTTTGGGTTTTTTGCCTCTTTATTGAATTATTCAGCTTGTCAAAAAAGAAAAAAGGATGGTTTTATCAACACCCTTAGTATGGAACCCGGATCCTCTCCTCATGAGTTGGTCCTCATATTTTCTCATGAGAGGATCTCAGCCTTTTATTATGAACCAATGGCTGAGATCTTCCTAGTTAATTTTAACCCCCTATTACCCAACTTACTCACTTACTCTCCCTCTTCTCCTCAAAATATCAGGCTGCTCTCTCTCTCTCTCNNC
>NC_020491.1:7808535-7827594 GCF_000184155.1 Fragaria vesca subsp. vesca
TCTCTCTCTCTCTCTCTCTCTCTCTCTCTCTGTCGTCGTCGCCCCACACCCGCCCTCTCTCTCGAATCCGCCGTCGCGAGCTCAGCCTCCCTCCGCAGTCGTCGCTCGTGATCTCTCTCTCTCTTCCGTAGTCGCTCGCGAGCCTCCCTCCGCCGGCGACGACTCTGCCTCCCTCCGCCAGCGCTCGCCCGCCTCCCTCCGTCGTCGCTCTCTCTCTCTGCCGTCGTCGCTCGCTCTGCCTCCCTCCGTCGGCGACAACCTCTTCCACTGGTTACTCCGACAAGTCCTCTCTCTCTCCACGACGTCCTCCACCATATCTCAAGCTCTCAATTTTTCAGTACTGGAGTTTCAGGTTCGATCTGCAGTTGCATGGGTGTATGCGTTTCTTATCTAATTTGATTGCATTGGAATTATAGTTTTGAGATTGAATCTCACTTTTGTGTATGTTCTTGTGATTGTTGAATATAGGTCTTAAGAATGGAAAAGTCTGTGGGAGAAAGCAACAATAGTTTGGAGAGATCAAAAGAAGATTTGAAACCTAAATATTACATGGAGTTTGATTCTGAGATAGCCGCATTCAACTTTTATAACACATATGTTCATATCACTTACAGGCACTGTATTTTTTTTTTCATCGGATGCTTGGTGTTGCTTTTATTCATATTTTACAGAAGCCTGTAACTTGCTTGTTTTACCTAATTTAGTCTATGATATCTTACACTAAGTTCCTTTTTAGGTTCTGAAAATCTACTTTTGGTTGTGAAATAAATATCTCTTCTGGAATACATTTTTGCTACGCCATTTAAAATTGGTCGACTCATCTAAAATTGGTAACCCAGATAGAACTGAAAGTTTGTTTTTCTGCTGTTGTTTTTATCTTCAAGAAGTGCAGTGGAGTCTGGGGCACATTCTGCAACAGATTCTCTCTTTAGAATGGATTGGCCGATAGATGGGGTGCCATGCTCATCTGCTAAAATTTTTGATGTGCTGAGACCTTCGTCTTTCATGTTTGTATATATATCCACCTTTTTTTTTTTGGTTATCTGATTATATTACTGGTATTACTACATCTGAATCATTCCAATATGTCAAACCAGATGTCTTTGATGCCTTTTGAAGCAAATTTTGGGACATATGACAAGATTTGTAGTGTCATTTTGTATAACCGTTGGGAAAATTGGCAGATTTGTAGTGGCATTTTGTATAGCTGTTGGGACAAATTTGTAGATTTTGTATAGTAGCTATGAGTCTATGTCTTGCAGATTTTGTATATTTTGTATAGTAGCTATGAGCTTATGACAACATTTTGTATAGTGGCTATGAGCATATGACAATATTTTGTTCAATCTAGTGCAACAGGGGAAAAATGGTAAATTTGAGATGATAGTGTCATTTTCAGAAAAAACTGCATTCTGTGTTTTTGCTACATCTCTATTCAGTTTTAAATTACCTGCATTACTTGCAATATTTTTTACTGATCTCAGATGAAATGAAATTGCATTCTGTGTTTTTGCTCCATCTCTATTCAGTTTTAAGTTACCTGCATTACTTGCAATATTTTTTACTGATCAGTTCTCTCATAAATTCAAAGCTGAAACAATCAAAATGCAGTACAATCATTCATACTGTGAAAGGTTTCTTCATTGAAAATTTGAAAAACCCTAGTAAATTGGTCGATGAGTCTATCTGACATCTTCTTGGATTCACTAATATTTGAATGACTATAAACTAGTATAGTAGTCATTTTTTACATGGGGTTGAATCTACAATGGCAACTATCTTCTTTTGCAACTCTACCTTGTTGGCTCCGACAAGCTTGTCAACTTGTTGACCATCTCGGAGGAAGAAGAAAGTAGGAGTGGCCTTGATATCCCATGAAGTTCTGAAATCCTGCACCATACAAAACTGAATGTTAGAATCACCTACCATTAAACAACTTATGATAGACACTAAACCAACATCAATGTATTGGACACATCAAACCATCAGCATCAATAGCACCAACTTTATTGAATTAACCAAATTGGTTACCAACTAAC
This sequence comes from Fragaria vesca subsp. vesca, assembly GCF_000184155.1. Taxonomy (NCBI): domain Eukaryota; kingdom Viridiplantae; phylum Streptophyta; class Magnoliopsida; order Rosales; family Rosaceae; genus Fragaria; species Fragaria vesca. The sequence goes on from NC_020491.1 coordinate 7,810,575, forward strand.
AGTAAGTTCATCGATTGCAATCCTCTATGGTGGTGATGAGGTTCACATTCCCACCAGTGAACTCAACAGTATGTTCAGACTCGTCATCTCCCAAAGATTTAGACTACAAGCATCACAAGCATGATAACTTGTCATATTAAACAAGGCAAGAAAAGTAAACACTTGGTGGCATGCAAAAAGTATCACAATCATTACAAAGAGCATCATAGTCATTAAGAAATGGAAACATCTTTATTGCAGACCCCAGAGAGGAGTACTAACTACATCTTTTGCATGAATATTAGGCATAGAAACTGAAGTATTGTCCAATTTGTCTACAAAATTCTGGTGAGGAAGATGCGTAATTACCAATTGACATATGGAAAGTCAATTCCCCTTCAGCAATCAACGTGGTGCTAGGTACAAATGGAAATCTCAAGTATTCATCTCCACTAGAGTTGAAAACCCCAACAACATCTGCATTTTCCTCCCTTCTGTACACCGAGTCGCATAAAAAACCAACGAGCTCGGTACATATCCAACATCCCCACCAAGAGGATTGCAATTCACACCCCCACCACACTCACTCCCATACACCAATTCAAATCTCTCGAGACGGTTACCAAGCAACCTACACAAACCACCGTTCGAATCATTCAAATTACTCAAACCTATACTCTCTCCACTCTCAACACTACTCGGAAAACTACTCATCCTATCTTCCCCAACAAATGTATACCCATAACTATGCTTCACAGAAAAAGTCAACACCATAATAGCATCAAAATAATTCTCACCATCATCCTTGTCACTAACAACACTCTCTAAGCTCCCACTAATTAAATTGTCATAAATGCTAGACCATTTCGGATAATTAAGCTTAAGAACAACATTAGGCTCGAAGTTACCTGCATTATACATGGACCTACTCTTCCCAATCATACACAGCTTCTTATCGAATTCCGAATAATACCCATCAAGCCTGAACCTCACCACACCCCGCGTGACCGGAATCCTCGGTCCCCGAAAGTTCACCAGCGTCGCCGGCGGGGGAGGCTCGAGAGCGACGACGGAAGAGAGAGAGAGAGAGATCGCGAGCGACGACTGCGGAGGGAGGCCGAGCTCGCGACGGCGGCGGGAGGCAGAGATCGCGACGACGGATTCGAGAGAGAGGGCGGGTGCGGGGCGACGACGGCAGAGAGAGAGAGAGAGCAGCCTGAGCAGCCCGATATTTTGAGGAGAAGAGGGAGAGTAAGTGAGTAAGTTGGGTAATAGGGGGTTAAAATTAACTAGGAAGATCTCAGCCATTGGTTCATAATAAAAAGCTGAGATCCTCTCACGAGAAAATATGAGAACCAACTCATGAGGAGAGGATCCGGGTCCCTTAGTATGAGGGTAAGAGCTCGACATTCAAATAATGAGTATCTAAATACGAATTTAGGTTGACACAGACCAAAAAGGATACATATCCAATTTCGTTCATCTTGGGTTTGGATAATTTACAGGCCCAACTATAAAGAGTTGTATTTTAAAAGAACACCGAACACGTCTGTGTTCATAAACGGTGGCCGTGCAAATCCTCAGCGCCTTCTCAACAACTAAGAAGAAGAAGAAGCAGTAGCTACAGATCGAGGTAATGGAAACCCTATCGGAGCACCGAATCTCGGCCGCAGCTCCCGCCGTCTTCATAATCGTCGTCGCTTTCCAGTTTCTCTCCAAGTGGCTCGAACAGTTAAAGAAGGTACCACCCGAAACTCTACCCCTACCGCATAGATTTCAAATTCGATGCTTGAATTCTTCAATTGGATCGGTTGTCATGTTTTCTGATAGCTCAATTCTGACTGAGATTGGGTTCTTTTGTTGTTCTCAGCGAGGACCAGTGACTGCTGAGGAGACTCGGTTGCGGAGAGAGATCAAACAGCTTTCCAAAGAGGTAAGCTCCTTGTCACAGTGAGTAGTCTGTTAATCCAAGTCTATGTTTTCTCAATCTTGCACAGCATTATGGTTTCGGCTTTAATTGTGGATCAGTTAATCTTGTTAGCTTCTTTAATGAGTTAAGAACATGTATGAAACTTGAGCACACAGTATCGATTAGAGGTTCACATGGCTTTTTCGTGTTTTAAACTTGAGCATACATTTTGCATTTGTATGATTTTATTTTATTTTGATGCAGGCCAGCAACATTTGCGCAAGCTGCAAAGCTTAGGAGGATGGCGACTGCGAAGGAGAAAGAACTCACAAAGCGTACTGTTTGCAAACTCAGCCATTCATTTAGGTTTATGTGTTTTGGTGCCCTGTTATGGGTGGATAGATTCTGACAGTTTTTCTGACTTCCGGATCAAGAGTTACAGGGCAAGGATTTAAAAGGTTCATATGATTTGTATCTGAAAGTTTTGTTCACCTCCAAGGTAATGCTGAATCTTTTAACATATCAAGTATTCTTTTTCAGTTTACCTTCCATTGTTAAAGTTCTTAACAGCTACAGATAATTTTCATTTAGGTCTTGACATATCTTGCGCTAGTTTGCTGGTTTTGGAGGCTTCCAGTTGCCTCCATATCACAACAACTTGTTCAACCCTTTGGTAATACATTCTTCTTCCAAATTTACTTATCGAGTCGTGTAGATCTTTCTACCAGTCTGGCTATTCGCAAGTACTTCTCTTTCTTCTTCTCTTTAAAATAATTTGACATCTGAGTTCTCCTCACTACCGTGCATATCTGCTCCTCCTAAGCGTATGACTTTGCATAATTACTAATCTATCAACAAAAGAGAGACACGCTTCTGGAGCACAGACCAAGTAGGATGCAGATTATAAGTGATAGTAACATAAATAATCGAGTGTACTCATGATTATATATATTTTTGCTTTTCAGGAAAGGTGATATCATGGAGGGCTGGAGGAGTATTAAATGGAAATGTTATGGTAAATAAGATTGGACCGTACTTTTTTGTTCTTGCTGTAGTATACTTTTCTTGGGAGAATTGTTGCAGTTGCCTTTGTGTATCGAGCAGCTAAATGATCTTACTAGTGTCACTTCTTTTAGCATATCTTTTAGTGCCTTCTTGTATCTTTCATATAAGCTAACAGTGCCTAGTCATCTATCTTTTATATTCATGTGGCTATGTTGTCATAGGTTGTAAACATGGAAGTCTCATGGCGACAAGTTACTGTAAGTTTTATTCGTATATGAATAAGCACACTCATTAAGTCAGAAAGAAAAGAGTATGGGTCTGTTTGCTGTGCAAGGTTGGATTGGATATGCAACTGAATGAACTTATAGTTTAAAGAAAGAAAGAAAGCCCAGCATCCACCTTTTGTGCAAGTTAAAGGAAGATGATAAGTGACTTCATTGAGGAAACTTATCCTTTCCGGTTCTTACAAAATGGTTGGACATGTACTGCTTAGAATTAATCCATCTACTCACTGAACTTAACCTTTATTTTTTTCATTCAAGTCGGTGAAGTCACCTTGAATTGAATGGTTATACATATCCGATCCAATCCTAGATACAGAAACAGGCCCTGTGTTCTTTCAAATTGCATGGGATAGGAAGCATCTGATGGTTTTGAACATTTTTTTTCTGTTTTTTTCCTTGTTCGATTGCAGGTGGGAATTATTCCTTGGTTGATATTGTCTACATTAGCAAATTTGTTTGTCGACTTTTCAAACTGTAGAATTTATATGAGTTCTGTCCCAAATTGTCATAATGACGGAACGTAATGTTGTTTTGTTTAAGATTATCTGACAAGGTTTAGTAGTTTACACAAGAGCTTAGGATTTACTTACTGATCATATGATCTTATACCGTCTCTCTATGTAACTCTAGTTTACAATCACTTCTTGTAAACCCCATTCTCTGTATTGGTTTTCCATGTGAAAATCCAGTAAAAGTTTGCGATGTCTTCTGCGATCTGTAGTTTATTACGTTGATAAACTTATCATTAACTTTGGTCAGAAGGGAGTAAGTTCTTGTTGCTGATCGAGTTGCATTCTTCCTTGTTAGCATCGTAAGTAGAATAAGCATTCTGATGGAGGATATGGCAGATACCAGAATATATACCGCCAAGAGTACGGGGTTTCTGATGGTTAACATACAATACTTTATGTACATCACATTTTGTACATGCGTAACCAGATCATGACGGTGTCATGCGCATTGAAATAATGTATACGGAGGTTATCCATTTTGCGAGAAAGCATGAAAAAACCAAATACAAAGGAGAAAAAGCAACCAGTTACACATGCAGCGATAGCAAGTTCTGGTGAATAACCTAAAACTGAATATGTGCCGGTAAGAAATGCCACCACCATTGCGATCAAGGCGTAAAATGTCAGATTTATTGCAGTGAGAAGAGGACCATGCTCCTCCTTTCTTCGGATCAAGGGACCATGCTCCTCATCCTTTCTTCGGATTGCCAGAACAATGCGGATCATAACAGCACAACTGGACATACACATGGCTAGTGTATTGGCCATCACGAATGTTTTGAATGCTGCATTTCTTGTTAGTACCGCAAAACCCTGGTCCGGTCCTTTTTCACTTTGGTAACCCCCAGGCACGGCAAAACCTGCTGCAAAAGTTACAGTTGCTATGAGTGTTGACACTACCAGATTGGCCTCTTTTACTTCATTTACCATGAACTCCTTCTCACCATCTTGGTGGATTCGAAGACGGCAATGTCCTCTTGCACCAGTTTTTATCAACTGCTGGGTAAGTTCTGAGTGCAGCACCACCTACAGATGGAACATAGATAACCAAGCATATGTGAACAATGTATATATATGTTCGATCCCAAATAAACAAAATCAGAACCAACAGAAAGCAAGTGTTAATTGTCAAACTAAAGATACACATATACGTACCTTCTCGCTTAATTCATTACTGTTTTGAAGGATGTCCAAAGCGTTTAAATTTCTTTTGTTAAATGTCATCTTATCAACCCTGGGTTCACTTATAAAATCCATGCCTTCATACAGAGAAGTAGCAATATAATGGAGAGGTGTGTTCCCATCAGCATCTTTGCCATTTAAAAGGACACTGCTAAGCCATGGATCATTTCGTATAAAGGCTTCTACTTGATGACTCTTTCCGTCGATGGCATAGTGAAGACCATTCCGACCTTTATTATCAACGAATTCACAACAATCAGGGCAACGAGAAGCTAGCTCTTTCACTACAGATATATTGCCCTGGTAACACGCATTATGAAATGGCGACCTGTTTCTGTTATCACAAATGTATGCAGCAGATTTATCACACTGTAGCAGTTGTTTCACAATTGCAGCGTGACCCCAACATGTGGCTAAGTGAAGTGGAGTATCTCCTAGTTCGTCTACTGCTCTTGTCAAAGCCTTGTTGTTCACTAGAAGTGTTTTGGTCATCTCTAAAACATAAAGAGAAAGACTATTTAGTTAAATAAACCAAAACATAAAAAAATCTCGTTCGGCCGCTCACTAAAGTGTAGTCATTTTGAGAGTTAAGAGACTAAAAAGATGGATTTTCAAAATGAGAGACTGAACTGATTTTAACACCAAAGTTCAGGGTACTAAACTGAATTTTCCTTTTTTTATATATGCTTACGTTCATCATTGGAGATAGCTGCTGCGTGCAAAGAGGTGTAACCATTGGGGCCTTGATAAGTTGGGTTTGTGCAGTTTTTGAGCATTTCAATAACCAGGGCACGATATCCCCTCTCAGTAGCCATGTAAACCGGAGTTTCGCCAGAATCATTTGCACTGTAGAAGAAATCGGGGTCCTCTGTGGTCAACATCCTCACTACATCAAGGTGATTAAAGCGCACAGCCTCGTGCAATGCAGTGTTCTTTTCCTTGTTGGTTGTTCTTATAAGCATCTGCCAGCACGTCTCTTCTGTCGAGATACCTCTCTCGAGGTCGCTGGAATGATGACAAGCTAATTTCGAAGCCTGTATAAGAACTTCCACTATTGCAGCATGCCCATGTCTGGCCGAAAAGTGTAATGGAGTGTCTCCGTTACCATTGGGCTGCAATAGTAGCGGCGGGCACATCTGGACGATCTCCTCCACGATTTTGGCTGGCTTCGACTTCCGCACTGTTTCAGATTTCGCCAATGTTGCACGGCCTACGCATGCTATATAAATATGGAGAACTGTGTTCTTGGATGGAGTCAACATTTGGTGAAGATGCTCTCCGTGTTCTCTAAGGCAATCTATATTACCTTCTCGTGCAGCTATGAACACATCAATATCCATGCCACTATAACTTACAAACGAGTTACCTGTGTTTGTGTCTGCCGATTCTTCAAACTGATCAGCAACACGAGAAGCAAGTGTACCTGTTGTCTCAGTGCTCTCATCATGAGTCTCATACGAATTGGAGTGATTCATTGTGGTATATATGTTTCTGCTCCAGACTAGGGTGTGAAACAAGAACGATGACTCGATGAGAAGATATTGACACTTGACAGGTGCTTGTGGAGCTGCAGTTGGGTTAAGACTTAAGACTAAAGGAAAGGGTTATATAGATAGATATCTCCAAGTGTATAGAGCATAATCTACGTACGTTTCTAGCTCTGTGTTAGATAATATAGTCCTCAAGAACACGCTTAGAAATTAAGTTCGAAGTGATACTGACGTCTTGACTCTTGAGGTTTTTGTTTAACCTTTTGTTTCTCAAGTGAGTCAAGTCTAATGAGGAAGCTTCGATCGGTGTACTACATTATCAAGTATTTATTTTTGGCCGGCCACGTTGTTAAGGTATTCGATCACAAATCGTAACCTTCATTTTTGGCTTGACTGAATAAACCGTTACCTTCCTAGAAATTAAAAACCTATCATGAGGGCACAAGTGGACATAGCCATGGCTAATGCATTTGTCTTTGTTATCACAAACGCCTATTGAAAGCTACATTTCTTGATGGAACAACGAAACCTAGCCACCAGGCATAGTTAAACCTGCTGCGAAAGTTACAGTTGCAATATGAGTGTGGACACTACCAAATGAGCTCGAGATTCGTTTTTATATCCTTGAATCTTGACTCGTTGCCACCTTTCTGTTCACGGTCGACTTCCGTGTCAACATCTTTGTCTCTTGACACGTTCACATACTCGTTGCACCATATCTTCCCAAACCGTGTTTCATATATATGTTTCTGCATGCAGCACAAAAGAAAATGGACAAGAAAAACATGGTAATCTAGGAAATTTATTTATTTATTTTGTGACAAATGAATAATTTATTAATTAGAAAAAGCCAAGGAAAAAGAGCTAGTTCTAGCTAGCTAGCTGGTAAATTATATACTTCCAACTCAGCATTACCGCTCTCTAGAATGATGTTTAGCGCGTTTCTTAATTATGGTAATTTGTTGCTGAATAGGAGAGGGTGTGTTTCCGACAGAATCTTTGCCATGTAAAAGGACACTACTAAGCCATGGATCTTCCCGAACAAACTCTTCTACTTCAATTATTGATAATTGCAATACGTAGGGCATTACGACTCTTTAAGAACACCGATTCGAAACTGTCAGCTAGGGAAGAACATAACTACATATTAAGCTGTTGCCTTACACCTGAACGCCCATATTAAGCTGTTGTTCAACTATGTGATCATGCCCGTGTTTGGAGGCCATGTGTAAGGTTGTTACACCTCTCTCGTTGGCTTGCATTAGCAATGCTGGACACATGCATCTCGAGGATACCTGCAACCGTATTGATGTTGGCTGTGTTATTCGATAACGTTCGGCTATTCTTTTTGCCCATGCAATATAGATATGGAGAACTGTGTTCTTTGTTGGAGTCAATATTCGGGATAGATGCTCTCCATGTAACAGAAGGACAGAAATATTGCCTGTTGTTGCGGCCTTGTTTACTGGAAGTTTCATCTCATTTGTGTTGGAAATTATGTAATAATATCCAATATGAATGAAAATAAAATTACTCATGACCTTTCCATTTGAAAGAGTGTGTCTTTTTCAATAGGTGTTTTTAAGAATAAGTGTGTCTCTTCAATGAGATAAGTGAACGGACATGTTGGTTCACTTGGGGTACTATAAAAACGCATACTCATTTCTCCTTAAAGGTTAGATTGAGAATCCTCAATTCTTCTACATGTCTTGTTCGTGTCAAGAGAGTATTAGATACAATTTATGGTTCGCTAGAGTCCAAAATTGCGGTGCTTCTATTTTGGATCATTGATTGTTGTATACTACAAGGCGGACGCCCATCGAACTACAAACACAAGGGTAGGGGCGAAATATGTCTTTAGTCAAGTGCATTTATGCATGCCTCAATCGGAATATCAAGTCAGTTTTTTCTTTCCTTATACTACTTTTATAGGATTCTTACACTATTTTACTCTTATATTAGGATTGATTCACTACTTTCAATCCTAAACGAATATTGTTATGTTTTTTATATTCTTTATTGAAATTTCTATCATATTTATAATCAAATATATGATTGTTCCCTAACAACTTGCGCATTCATCTTGTGCTTGAGATTCTTCTTTTTGAAAGAAAAGAAATGGAGTTTCAGATATATGTATTTATATATATACAGTGGGTACATGATTCAATATTTCAAGTTTCTGAAATACTTCTACCGAACACATGTTTAGATCTTGAAAACATGTAGTTATTTAATCTCCGGTTTTTGTTTTGCAATTCAGTATTACAAAAACAGTTTAATAATCTTTTCGTTCTCCAAATAAAATCCTGAAACCGCCGCCAACTAGAAAAATCCGGATGAAGAAATAACAAGAAGGCACCGTGGCCAAAGAAGAAAACACACCCAAGAACAGAAGCCTCAATCGCGAGTCCTAATGAGGAAGGACATCCTAATACTGCGTATGTGCCGGTAACGAATGCCACCACCATTGCAACCATGGCGTACACGGTGAGTTCTATTGCCGCCCCATATGGTCCCAATGCTAAGCGAAGTACCGTAATTTCCTTCCTTCTCCACAACATACAAAAGTGTACCACGATAGCACAACTGGACAGACTCATGGCTAATGTATTTGTTATCACAAATGTCTTGAAAGCTGCATTTCTTGATAGAACTGCATGACCCTGGTTTGGTCCTTGTTCACTCACATAACCACCGGGGACAGTGAAGCCGGCGGCGAATGTAACAGTTGCTATGAGCGCAGACACTACTAAATGAGATTCTTTTAGGTCCTTGAAGTTTGACTCTCGGTCACCTTTTTTCACATCGACTACTTCCTTGCCACCACTATTCTCTCTTATTGACTGTAGTCGCCAACCCCATCTTGCACCTGACTTTGTCAATTCCTCACGGAGTTTTCTCTGCAGCACATACACAAAATGAAAATGTGATCTATATAGGAAAACAAATTCTTGGAAAAATTAAGCGTGTACTAGCTTAGCTAGTAAATATATATATATATACCCTCCACGGACGATCGGTGCTTTTTTCACCTATGTTTAGCGCGTTCATATTTTCTTTGTTGAATGCCATCTTATCGACTCTAGAATCACTGATGAATTCCAAGCCTAGGTAGCTTTCGGAAATAGCAATTTGATGGAGAGGTGTGTTTCCGGCCGAATCTTTGCCGTTTAACATGACACTACTAAGCCATGGATCTTCCCGAACAAAATTTTCTGCTTCATCATCATTATTGATAATTGCAATATGAAGGGCATTGCGACCCTTATCGTCCACCAACTCGAAACTGTCAGGGGAGTAGAAATAGAGCTGCTTCAGTACATCTCCACACCTGAACCTGAACATCTTATGAGCAGCATAATGAACTGGTGTGCTCTTGTCATTGTCGCCAATGTAGGCAGTGGACTTGTCACATTCCAGTATTTGTTTCACAATTGAAACGTTGCCCGTAATTGCAGCCATATGAAGTGGAGTCCTTCCTTCTACGTCAGGTGCTTTTGCTAGCGCCCTTTCCGTCTCAAGTAATCTTTTCGTTATTTCTTCAACATATACAAAGCAAAACGCAATGTGTAAAGCTGTTTCAATGAGTAAATTCTATATTGTGTTCACATGCATCAACTTTGGATATATGCTTACCTTCATCACCGTAGATCGCTGCAATGTGTAAAGCTGTTAAACCTTTGGGTCCTTGGTAGGATGGACTAGTGCAAGTGTCGAGGATTTTGGAAACCAATTGGGTATGTCCCCTCTCAGCAGCCATGTAGAGTGGAGTTTCGCCAGCATCATTAGCAGAGTACAAAAACCCAGGGTCTTCCTCAGTCAATTTTTTAACCACATCAAAGTGATTGAACCGCACTGCCTCATGCAAGGCTGTGTTTTTCTCCTTCTTAGTTCTTCTTATCAGAAACTGGTGGCATGCTTCTCGTGATGAGATACCTTCCTCCAGGTCGCCATGCCGGACTTTCGCAGCCTGAATAAGAACTTGAACTATCTCAGCACGTCCGTGTCTTGCCGCCAAGTGTAAGGCAGTATCGCCGCTCTGGTTTGGCTGCAGTAGTAGCGGCTGGCACATTCCAAGCATCTCCCTTACAACCTCGGCTGACGTCGTCTTTAGCAATTCTTTAGACTTGGTCGTCGACTTTGCACCGCCTACTACGTACGCCTGCAATGTAGTCTATGTAGACATGGAGGACAGTGTTTTTGGTTGGAGTCAACATCTGGTGAAGATGATTGCTCTGTTCTCTAAGGGCATCAATATTGCCCTCTTGTGCGGCCTTGAACACCTTAACATCCATGTTGCTTATGCTTTCCTCGACTGGTGTAAATATCTGGATTTCCATATCAGCTGAATCAGAGGGATTTATTTTTTAGTTTTCTCAAGAACTCGAAAGAGGACAATAATGAGCAAGAAAACTAACTTGATCAAGGATTGCCGGAAGATATTTGGGTGAGGAGTAGGGGAAGAGAAGGGTTGTGTATATATAGAGCAGCTAAGCTACTCGAGCATGCATGCATGGCAAGGTTAATTATTCAAAGTAAGGCATCAATTTGGAAAAGGACCCAGGTGACAAAAGTCGATGTTAGAAAGTCTTCTGGTATAACAAAGTAATGGGACGAATCTGCAGGTTCGATTAGGATTTGAAAGGCGCGCATCATATTCGGTTACGTACAAATGGAATAAGAATGAGAATTGAGAAAAGGATGACCGGCCACGTGCATATATGTAATGCTTGTGAATTAATTAAGAATAGCTAGCAAAAGTCACTTGAGAATAAAGATTTGGAAAAGATACTCGTTTTTCATGTTTCCAACATTTCTTGATTCGTTAGTTACTTTATACCTCCCATTCTAGTGTTGAGTTTAAATAGCTTCGGGACCATTTTATTTCATTGTACGTACTAATCTTTTGTGACAAAAGAGCTTAACAAACTGAATGTAACATACGAGTGTATCAAATGAGTACATGTACCTTTTAATTTTAAGGAGAGTGGTTTTACAGAATATTATTCTTTTGAAAACATTAAGAAGGAAAGTAAAATCATCACCAATTGTTATTGTTGTTGTAGCTTCTTGCGGTGGCATGTTGGTTGGACAACAGCTCTGCAAAGTTGGCCTCATCCTCACCATGTACATTAATCATGCAAACTGAAGCTAGGATCCATCAACCATCCCCTAATTTTCGAGATCAAATTGACCTAATTTGATTCAGAAACAAAGCAACAAAACCTTAAATGAGATGACGCATAATTTCTCAAAAGATAAGGGTTTGAGTGACTTTGAAAAGATTTTCCACAAAAGATTAGGGTATAATTTTTATTATACGTAATTGTCCTCATCACCAAGTACATTCGCCAATGCTCGAGTTGCAGTCGACGTAGTGGAAGGATCAATCTTCGAACGTCGAGACTTCACCCTAATCAAATCTGATATTCAGAAACACACACACCACGCAACAAATTAGCCCAATGTCATGTAACACACACAACCTGGAAAATACACACTTAATATATTTGAAATCTTGAATGATGTTCTTCCATATCTTTGTCGCCATGGCCCAGCCACACCGCGTCTAGCTAGTGTTAAAATGTAGCTAGTTATATGGAAATGACTATAGGTGGATAATCTTTTGATCCATACAAACTTCATTCAGAATGAACCGAATACAACGACTTTGGGGCAACAATCCGGATTAGATTGGCCACAGTAAGACTTCACATGTGTACTTACAAACTCAAGAAATTGCCAAGAGATTTCTAGGATATTTCTTGTAACATAATGGGACTAAGACCTGTGAGATAAGGGTTTGAGTAACTTTGAAAAGATTTTCCACAAATGGAAGAGAGAAAGAGAAATGAAAGGGTCCTGGTAGAAAGGGTGTAGTAGCAAATCCCACACTCCCCGTATGCTGCAAGTCTGCAACTTCACGTGTTAACAACTACGTGTTGCAAGTCAATGCAGTCTTCTTCATATTAACGAAAATAGCAGTACGCTCATTACAGCTCTACGCGTTAAGATTTGAAAAAAAAAAATCTCAGGAGACTAGATAGCAGCTACTAGACTAAGGATGAGATGAAGGGTATGTTTATTTACTTGAAATGAAATAGAAGGACTATGGTGAAATCACATTTTTACATTTATGAACACATATCAATCATAATGATTCTTGGTAAAAATATTTTTTTAAGTCTATTAAACGCGTGAAGGCTAGAAAATAGAATTGACATATGTTTCATCTCCTTATCATGAATCAGGAAGCTATTTTGCAAGCTCGTATGGATAAGAAACTTACCCAGGCTCAGCTTGCACAAATCATCAATGATAAGCCTCAAGTTATCCAAGATTTTATTTTTATTTTTATTTTTTAATGAAGTTTTGTAAGAGTATGAATCTGGGAAAGCTATTCCAAACCAGCATAAAAAAAAATAATGATAATAAATAAAATCTGTTGTAAATAGTTATTATTTAGTGGACATTTTTGTAATTAGCCGACTAGGGTTGTTATTGTAATTTATATCATGGCTTCATCTCTATATAAGAGATGGTTTCCTACTCAATAATACATACATATTCTCTCATTCTCTTGGTTGTTTCTGTCACATCCCGGGACCCGCTCCGCCGTAACACGATATTGTCCGCTTTGGGCCCACCGGCCCTCACGGTTTTGTTTCCGGCAGCTCAGGAGCAACTTCCCAGTAGGTCACCCATCCTGGGATTGCTCTCGCATCGACATGCTTAACCTCGGAGTACCCATCCCCTCCGAAGCCGCTGAGCCACCAAAAGGCCTCGTATTAGATTAGAGGTGGGCATGTACATATACAGCACATAACCCCTCTCCGTTTGGCCGATGTGGGATATTACAATCCACCCCCCTTGGGAGTCCGACGCCCTCGTCGGCACACTCGCACCACACGGCAGAGTGGCTCTGATACCATTTGTCACATCCCGGGACCCGCTCCGCCGTAACACGATATTGTCCGCTTTGGGCCCACCGGCCCTCACGGTTTTGTTTCCGGCAGCTCAGGAGCAACTTCCCAGTAGGTCACCCATCCTGGGATTGCTCTCGCATCGACATGCTTAACCTCGGAGTACCCATCCCCTCCGAAGCCGCTGAGCCACCAAAAGGCCTCGTATTAGATTAGAGGTGGGCATGTACATATACAGCACATAACCCCTCTCCGTTTGGCCGATGTGGGATATTACAGTTTCTCTCCTTTCTCAATCTATTCTTTTTGTTTTACAACACGTTATCAGCACGAATAGTTTTAACATTATCTTGTTTTTTATTGCATGTGAAGCTCTAAAAGCAAACGATGATCTTTCAATTTGATTGATCGAATTCGCTCTACATTGACATAGAAAGCTCTAAAATCGATGATCAACCATATGAGGATCATTATCTAACCAAGTTCTTGGATTGGCTGAGTAACTCCACAAACGGCATTCTCAGTGCTACACATAAAAGATGGAGATTATCCGTTCTGCAATGAGTAACGTTTTCTTATCTTAATTCCAATTCATATTTGCTAGCCTTGATTATATGATGAACAAATTCACATCGGGTGAGATGTTCGGTCTAGGGCATTTAGCCAAGTACAATAATGTGCCTATTGTACTTAGATATGAGTTTTCTGGTCCCAATATCTCTTCATTATCATCTACACGATGATACGAGTCTCACTAGACTTTAGACGATTATGAGTGAGCTTGAAGACTTTGCTTTATCCTCATTAAAGCATCTTAACATCTTCTAGATGTAATTTGATTGATGTACCAAAATTCCATTTGCACTTTACACGGCTTCAGGTCGAGAAAATGATTTGGTCTCTGAAAGTCTTTTTATCTCAAACTCCGACTTCAGGTGTTTTATGGTTTTCTTGATCTCTTCAAGAGTATCAATCAAATTCATGCTATTGACGTAGATCACCAAAAATTGCAAACCCGAAGTTTATTTTCTTAATAAACACGCATGGGCATAGTCCATTGTTCATATATCCCATCCCAAGCAAATATTCACTTAGACAGTTAGACGGTTATACCAACTCTGTCTGGATTGTTTGAACCCCTAAAGTGAACTACTCTAGCAAATGGAGAGCATGTTCTGTGGTCTAGAACTATTTGCATTGGGTAACAGAAGTCCTTCAGGAACCTTCATGTATATCTCTATATTCAGATCCTCATAGAGATAAGTTGTTACCACATTCATAGGCTGCTTATTCAGTTATTCGGAAACTACCAAACTGATAAGGTAGTGGAACGTTATGACTTCCATTACGGGAAAATACTTCTCCTCGTAATCAATCACAGAACGTTGAGAAAATCCTTACGCCATTATAAGAGTTTTGTATATCACAATCTCATTTTTCTCATTACGCTTCCTTACAAGTACCAATTAAACTTTATATACATTTTTAATCATGGGGAGGTATGGGAACAACAGGCCCATAACACCTTTCTCTAAGTTAAGGAATCTAATATGACCTGGATTGTTTCTTTCCTTTTTAGCCAGTCGTCTCTTCGTTGAGATCTATCAACGAATCAAGGTTCGACATCATCGCTTATTATAATTTTGGTGGCCACCGCAAATACAAACACATCATTGATGAACTCTCATTCTGATTCAGTATCTCACTAAATTTACCGAGATTTTCTATTCTCGGGAGTGGGTTTAAATGTTGGAGCGTCCCCCAACTTCGTCTCTTCTAGGACGAACCCATAATCCGGATTAATCTCGTGAGTTGAATTGGTTTGAGATTGCGATGGCAAGAAGATTCATTTGTGCCAAGTTTACCCTCTTTTTCTCCCTAAAACCCCAATTCACCACCCTCCGACCCTCCATCTCTTCCCGCCCACGCCATCTGAAGGTGAAGGCCATTAGAGACGGGGAATGAGAGTGAAGAAGTTGCAGAGGGTGAGAGAAAGGTCAACATATATACACACACAAAATCACTGATGAACTTCAAGCCTTGGTAGTTTTTCGGAAATAGCAATTTGATGGAGCGGTGTGTTTTTGACAATCTTTGCCATTTAGAAGCCATGGATCTTCCCGAACAAACTCTTACAAAAATCTTTGTCATTCAACTTTTACAGAAATCTTCATTTGTTATAATATTTTCATTAGTGTTTTATAAGGTATAATGAAGAAATTATAAAATTATTATTAAGATTCAAGAGTATTTGTTATTATAAATGGATTAGGACTTTGATTGAGCTACTAATGATCCAGCGAGTAATAAGTCAGGTCCAGATCCTGAATTCCTATTATTAAACATTAACCTTCCTGCACGAGCCATGCGCGTGTGATAGGGTCGCTCTCGCGTGTGAGATTATTTGTTTTTCGAGAAATACGTGACTATATATACATGTGATGTATAATTGGACTTGCTGTGAATAATTAAATGATTACTCCCGGGTAGAAATCTAAAGCAATTAGAATCATCAATTTGTACCTATAATATATGCAAAAACCCTCACTCTTAATTATCAACTAAAGGCCAAGAGAACAACATTAGAACCAAAATTGAGGACCCAAAATATGAGCAAAAGGCCTTCAATAGTAATATTGATGCGAAGGATGTAACATTGTAATTGTTCAATAGAAAAGAATAGTAAGTAGATTAGTTCAATGAACAAAGAACAATTGTAATTTTAATAGCCTTACTCTCTATCTCTACAAAACAATTGCAGCCTATAAAATTAGAGACTTTCGTGCTTACACCTTATTCTTTAAACAAACCTTGATGGCTTTATCATCCCCTTCACAATGGTTGTCGACTATTCTTTACGATTTATGCTTCATTCTTCCTTGACGTGTTTGCATAAAGCCAGCCTTCATCCATGAAATTATCATCAAGGAGGAGTGAAGAACAAAAAAAACTTGAGAGCAGTTTTAGCACATAAGGTAGCAGTTTTGGAAGACGTACGTAAAAAGTGAGGGAAGATATACGTGCTCATACAGAAGAGGGGAAGATATGTAGGTGCAGTTGGTTTTGGAGAGTGCTGATCCCTCTGAATAACTGCAGTTTTGAAATTCGAAATTTTATCCAAAATTTTATTTTATCTGCCTATCTTTTTTTACAGAATTTTGTCTGTTTTATCCTTGTCTTATGTATTTCTGATTTGCTAAATTAAATTCCAATAAAGGGTAATTAAAAGAATTACGAAAATTTAACCAAAAACAGTTCCATAAGCCAAATTGGCTTAATTAATAGAGATATCTCCGGATCTAGGTTGAGCGGCTCCAGATCCGATCAATTTACAGGTCTAGACTTCAACTAACCAAATCCACATCCTCACCTTTGTTATTGGAGCACATTCAAAAACCAATTACCACCAAAAGTACCAAATTTTTGTTATAGGACAGATGATAGAGCAGTTTGAAAAGTAAACTGATCATGTGAAATCAAATTAAAACCCATTTTGTTGTAGATTTGGCTTTCAATACCAAACTTGGCTTTCAGAAGTTACAAATTTTGAAAAATTTACTAGAAGTTACGATTTGAGATTCTACTAGTGAAGAAAATAAAACATGAATATGAATGGCCTCTCGCAGCAAATTGTAGAACTTGATCATCCTCATCAATGTGATTTTCTCACATGCCCATAATATAAGAAAGAATAGCTTAAGGAGGAAATGACTAGGGGTGGAATTTTGAAACC
>NC_020491.1:7828168-7839158 GCF_000184155.1 Fragaria vesca subsp. vesca
ATGGTGTGCTAGTGTGGTCAATTCCTAATACTTTCGAAATTATTGAGTATTAAACTTACAAAGTATCTATTTGGTTTATAAATGGTTGGTTTGTCGAATAATTATTGCCAAAAATTTTATTGATATATTAATGTGCTTATAAAAACAAG
Organism: Fragaria vesca subsp. vesca; assembly: GCF_000184155.1. Taxonomy (NCBI): domain Eukaryota; kingdom Viridiplantae; phylum Streptophyta; class Magnoliopsida; order Rosales; family Rosaceae; genus Fragaria; species Fragaria vesca. Next base: position 7,828,318 of record NC_020491.1, read on the forward strand.
TAATGGAAGAAAAAAAAAGACCTAAATTACGATAATTTTTTACTAAGCCAAAAGCATACAAATTTTAAGAAAAATTATTTTAAAAAAGAAGAAGAAAAACCGAAAAAAAAAACCGAAACCGAACCGAACCATGGTTTGGTTTGGTTTTCGGTTCAATGTCTCAAAAAATATCAAACCGAACCGAACCCAACCGAATTTTTTATTTGGTTTGGTTTCCGGTTTTAGATGAAAACCGAACCGAACAAAACCGAACCCACCCCTAGAAATGACCGCTTAATACATGATTAAAAATTTTAAATCATTAGATAAATACAATACATTGTTATTCAAAATTTGCGTTTAGGTACCAATTTATAAAAGTTCCCATGCATGAAATGATACAAGAAGACAGCGACACGTAAGTAGATTGTAGCCGAGAAACCCCTTAAAGCAGAAAAGGCCGGAACAAACAAGAACGCACCGAAGCCAAAGAAGAAAAAGCACCCAAGAACGGTAGCCGCAATCGCAAGTCCTAATGAAGAATGACTGCCTAATACTGCGTATGTGCCGGTAAGGAATGCAACCACCATTGCAATCAAGGCGTACATTGTGAGATCTATCGCCGCCCCCCGTGGTACGATTACAAGGGAAAATTCTCGCCTTCTCACCAACAAAAAAAAGCGTATCATGACCGCAGAACTGGACATACTCATTGCTAATGTATTTGATATCACAAATGCCTTGAATGCTGCGTTTCTTGATAGAACTGCAAAACCTTGATCCGGCCCTTTTTCACTTTGGTAACCACCAGGCACAGTGAAACCAGCTGCGAAGGTTACAGTTGCTATGAGTGCAGACACTACTAAATGAGATTCTTTTATTTCCTTGTATTTTGAGTCTTCTGATGACTCTTTGTCACCTCTCTTTGCATGGACTTCACTGCCACCAACTCTCTCTTTTTCCCGTCGATGACCTACTCTTGCACCAGAATCTATCATACCTTCTTTGAGATTTCTCTGCAGCGAGGAAAAAACGACAAGAAAAAAAAAAAAAAGAAAGAAAGAAAAAAACCAAAATTGATGCAATCTAGCTCGGAAAACAATCTTAATTAAAAAGAGTACTAGCAATCAAACGTTGTAAACATACCTTCCACCTAGATTCAGCGCTGCTACGTACAATGATGTTTATCGCATTCATATTTTCGTTGTTGAATACCATCTTATCGACTCTAGAATCACGGATAAACTCCAAGCCGTTGTATTCATCTTCAGATTTAGCAATTTGATGCAGAGGCGTGTTCCCTCTAAAGTCTTTGCTATTTAGAAGGATGCTACTAAGCCATGGATCTTTCCGAACAAACTCTTCTACTTTATATTTCTTACTGTGAATTGCGTAATGAAGCGCATTGCGACCCTTGTAATCCACCAATTCGAAACTGTCAGGGCAGTAAAGAAGAAGCTGTTTCATTACATCTACACGCCCTCCTATAGCCGCGTAATGAACGGCTACCAACTTGCGAATGTCGCCAATGTAGGCAGTGGAATTATCAGATTCCAGTATTTGTTTCACAATTGAAACGTAGCCCCCGAATGCAGCAAAATGAAGTGGAGATGTTCCGTCTCCGTCGACTGCTGCTAATGCCAGCGTCTTCTCCTTCTCTAGCAGTCTTCCCGTTATTTCTTTATCACATATAAAGCAAAAGTAGAGCAAAAGCATATATCAAGTCAAATTTGAAGAATGTAAAAGGGTGATGCATTAACAAACCTCTTTTTGCTATTAACACACCCCATGAAAAAACTCATGTAAAATCGAAAATCAATAAGTTTAGACGGGAGAGGATGAGGAAAACGCGATATGCTTTAATTTCCTCTATATAACATGTATATATATAGACACGCACGTACAATTTCAACAATATGAATATGCTTACGTACGTTCGTCACCGTAAACAGCTGCAACGTGTAAAGCTGTTAAACCATCAGGTCCTTGGTAGGATAGATTCGTGCAAGTGTCGAGGATTTCAAAAACCGATTTGCGGTATCCTTTTTCGGCAGCAATGTAGAGTGGAGTTTCGCCAGCATCATTAGCAGAGTACAAAAACTCAGGGTCTTCCCCAGTCAATATCTTAACCACATGAAGGTGATCGAACCGCACTGCCTCATGCAAGGCTGTGTTTTTCTCCTTGTTAGTTCTTCTTATGAGAAACCGGTGGCATCCTTCTGTTGATGAGGTACCTTCTTCGAGGTCGCCATGCCAGTCTTTCGCAGCCTGAATAAGAACTTCAACAATCTCAGAACGTCCGTGTCTTGCCGCCAAGTGTAAGGCAGTATCGCCGTTATCATTTGGCTGCAATAGTAGCCGCTGGCAAATTTTAAGCATCTCCCTTACAACCTGGGCTGACTTCAGCAGTAGTTCCTCAGATTTCGTCAACAATGCACCGCCTACTCTTGCTATATAGACATGGAGAACTGTGGATTTGGTTGGAGTCAACATCTGGTGAAGATAATCGCTGTGTTCTCTAAGGGCATCGATATTGCCCTCTCGTGCCGCCTTGAACACCTTGACATCCATGCCGCTTATGCTTCTGTTAACTACTGGTGCAGAGCTCTTCAGCTGATTCCAATCAGAACTAAACAAGGCGTTGGTCACCTCCAATATCATGGCATGGTACGAAGCCGATGTTGGATCACTCTGAATCTCACATGATGAATCAGAGGGATTCATTTTCTTTTTATTGTCGAACAAGAATTTGAAAGATCGAGGAGATAGAGAAACTATTTGACCACAAAGAGTATGAGGAGGAAGCTAGCTACTGGCTAGGGACGTGGGTGAGGATCAGGGGAAGAGGGAAGGGTGTTATATGTAGATATACAATAGAGCAGCGTCTAGCTACTGGAGCAACGCGGTTTTGTTCAAATTTAGTTTTGATTGACTTACCGGAAGGATCCATCTTCGAACGTCGAGACTTCACCCTAATCCAATCCGATATTTAGAAACACACACAACAAACTAGCCCAAAGTCATTTAACACACACAACCTCTCAATGTACTGCACACAGCCTTCAAAATACACACTTCATAGATATGAAATGAATGATGTTCTTCCATGTCTTTGTCGCCATTCGCCATGGCCCAGCCACACCGCGTCTAGCTAGTGTTGAAATATAGCCAGCTATATGGAAATGACTGTAGGTGGAAAATCTTTTGATCCATACAAACTGCATTCAAATTGAACCGAATACAACGGCTTTGGGGCAACAATCCGGATTAGATTGGCCACACTAGCTAGACTTCACATCTGGGCTTACAAACTCAAGAAATTGCCAAGAGATTTCTAGGATATTTCTTGTAACATAATGGAACTAAGGCCTGTGAGATAAGGGTTTGAGTAATTTTGAAAAGATTTTCCACAAATAGTTTCAAAAAGGGGGTAGTCGCAAATCCCACACGCCCCGTACGCTGCAAGTCTGCAACTTCACGTGTTAACAACTACGTGTTGCAAGTTAATGCAGACTGCAAGTCTGCAACTTCACGTGTTAACAACTACGTGTTACAAGTCAATGCAGTCTTCTTCATATTAACGAAATTAGTAGTATGGTCATTGCAGCTCTACGCGTTAAGATTTGATGCGTTGCTAATATAATTTCATGAAATCACATCAACCAAAAAAAAAAAAAAAAAGAAATCTTAGGAGACTAGATCGATAGCAGCTACGAGACTTGGGATGAGATGAGGGTATGTTTATTTACTTGAAATGAAATGGAATAGGATTATGGTGAAATCAAATGATTTCTGCGTTTACTAACACATAGCAATCATAATGATTCCTGATAAAAATATTCATAAGTTTCCTAACGCGTGAAGGTTAGGAATCAGAATTGGCATATGTCTCACCTTCTTATCATGATCCAATTCTTGAATACTCTAGAGTTTGATTTCGAAGAGAGAAGCAGTTATCTGAAATCGATACCGATTTATTTCTTCTCCCTCTCCACTCGTCTCTCATTCATGATCATTTCAAGTTTACTTAATAGGGTGACTGTTCATTGTGTTGGGACAAAATATCCGGCCCAATATACATTTCATTAGTGGAGTGGGCTGGATCCAGGCCCAATCAATTGTGCTTATCATATATTGCTTTTATAATAAAAGGCAAAACGAAATTGCAGTCGAAGCTAGGGCTTGTTGTATAGAACGCAAAGTTTCAATCTTCCTTTGCGCTTTATTATTTTAGAGAGTCGAAGCTGCTTTTTTGGGGGATTCAAACCGAGACCATGGACAGATCGAGAGGGTAAGCCTTGAAATTTCAATTCTTGTTTCATATTCCAATTATATGTTTGTTTCTTGTTGATGAAAACTTAATTATCCAATTCCACTCGTCTTTAATTAAAAAGATAAAATCGAATTAAGGAAACGATTGGGATTTTGGTATGTATGATTGTTTGATTATGTGGGTAATAAACTTTCCTGTAAAATTGGAGTTTTTGGGAATACTGGTGTTTTGGTTCTAAGCTGAAGAAGTGAAAATTTAGTTTTTTTTTTTTTTAAATTTTTAATGTGTTCTCATTAGAAATTCAGATGGTTATATATAGATTAGAGCTTTAGGTGTTGTATTGTATGAGCTTCGTTTACTTGTCTGATTTTAAACCAAATATATTTTGCTATGCATATCGAGCTGTTGTATTGGTATTGTTTGTTTGTTTGTTGGATTTGGGAATGTGGTAGATATGATGGTGTGTTGTGATAAAATTGATTTGCATAGGGTTGTAGACATTAGGTGTCAGGGAAAGTGTGGGTTAGGTTGGGTTTAGTTTTATTAATAGGTTGAGTTTGGGCGATTTTTTTTCTCCTTTTTGGGAATTTAAGGGCAATGTTGGGAGGTGGGGGGTTATCGGACGTGTACGAGGTCGGCTCAAAGAGACCAAGAAGGATGGAATCAAACCCCTATTTTGCAGTTGGCAGCAGCGTTTCAAGGGGATTTCAACCTTATGTTTGTTTTAGCAGCGTTTAGCGCGTTCTTATGTTTGTTGTTGAGATTCGACTAGCACCAGTTATTCAAGCATAAACGCTCCAATTTAGCACTCATCACTACCTCATTGTTGTCAGCGATGCTGATGCTAGCAAGCATGGGTGATGTGTGTGGTAGATTTGTTTGTTTGTTGTTGAATGTCATCTTATCAACTATAGAATCACTGATGAACTTCAAGCCTTGGTATTTTTTAGAAATAGCAAATTAATGGAGCAATGTGTTTCCGACATAGTCTTTGCCATTTCAAATGACAATACTGGCCATGGATCTTCCCAATCAACGAAAATCTTTGCCATTCAACTTTTACATAAATCTTCATTTTTTTTACCAGTTAAATAACTACAATGCTACAACGAGTCTTTTGTGAGTCAAACTCATGACCTCCCACTTATGAAGATGAGACTATGCTGCTACACCAAATGATACTGGGCAGAAATCTTCATTTGTTATGATATTTCGTTAGCGTTTTAAGAGGTAAAATGATGAAATTCTAAAATTATTATTAAAATTTAAGAATATTGGTTTTTATAAATGGATCGGATTAACGGATCGAGTATCCAATAACCCTCCGGATTCGGATTTAGATTGAGTTACTAACGATCCAGCGGGTATTGGCTCGGGTCCGATCCAAAATTTCTATTACTAAACGGATCCAAATCTAGGTCGATCCATTCTAGATACGATCGATGTATAAGTCTAGACTTCAACTAACCAAATCCAACATTCAAAAGTCAAATACCACCAAAATACCAAGTTTTTGTCTTACGACGGTTGACAGAGCAGTTTGAAGAGTGATCATGCAAAATCAGAACCTGTTTTTCAGTGCCAAACTTGGCTTTCAGAAGTTACAAAAACTTAAGAGTTTACTAGAAGTTACGATTTGAGATTCTACTAGGGTAGAAAAAACATGAATATGAATGGCCTCTCCCAACAAATTGTAAAACTTTGTCATCATTCATCAATGTGATTTGCCCACATGCAAGAGTATCATTTTGTTTCAATATTATAAGAAAAGAGTAGCTTAAGGAGCTAGGAATTGACCGCCTAATACATGATTAAAATCATTAGATAAATACAACAGAAAATTGCTCAAATGGTATCTTAACTTTGCGACCTATCAAAACCGTATATGAGGTTTCAACTTTGACCCACTTTTGGTATCCAGGACCACTGACGGAGTGACGGTGTTACCCCTGTTAACTTTTTGCGGGTAAATTTATTAATATCGTGCATTTATTATTCAGGATAGCTTTAACCTCTGTTATTACTTAGAACGAATTTATATGAAAAAAGTTGTTAAGGGCATATTCCCACCCTAGGACCTTCAATTTTGATGGTGGTGGGGATGAGGATTGTCACTCCCGACCCTTATATTTTACCTTATTTACTAGCTTGGTTATAATAAGAATTTTACCGTCTTCATCATTGAGTTAATAGTTTAATTGGTCCCTAGAGGGGTTTCGGGGACGATTATGTGCGGAGGATTATTCGTAGGAGGAAAATTCGACGACAGTAAAAATGGTAAATTTTAGCTAGTAAAAGGTGATTTTTATTCGGGTATTATTTTTCGAGGTGTTTTATTTTGGATTTGGGTTGTATAAGAGTGTGGACCGGGCCAAGGGGTGGTCAAAGCCCAGCCCTCTCTTTTTTCTTCTCTCTCTTCTCTCCCGTTTTCTCTCCCCCGAGCCTTCTTCCCTGCCGGATTTTCTTCTGCCCAGCTGCCGCCGTCCGGCCAGCCACCAGCCACCACTCCACCCCAGTTCGGACCCCCATCACCTCTTCTCCCTTTCCGGCCTAGCCCCCGAGCCGTTAGCCCGTCGGAAGAGGAGAAAACTCGCCGGAGACGCCGGGAAGCTTTCTACCGGAACTCCCTCCTTCGGCCACCAATCCGGGCAAACTTGGTACGGTTTTGTAGGTCTCCAACCCAGCTACCTTGCCCTAAAAGGACTCACTCCGGTTCGCTTCAAGTAAGGAGATATTTGTGGTGGAAGTTCTAGGGTGATTTTGATGTTTTTAGTCGATTACCCTAGCTAGGCTTGGATTTTGGGTTTGTGCTAGTTAGGAAAGTTGTAGAGGGAGTGGACAGGAAGTTAATGTTAAAATTTGGTAGAAATTGGAGGTCGCCGGAATCGGTCTCCGGCCGCCCATGCCGGCGAAGCCGCCGGTTAGGAGATTTTTATGTTTTTAAATGTGGAATATTAAGGGGAGTTTATTGAAGTGAATTATGGAATTTTTAGATGAGTTTTGGATAGGTTTATGAATTTTCGAAGTGTGGTATTATTGGCGGTGAAATAGTGTAGAATCCGGCCGTTAGATTAAAGTTGTGTAAAATGTGGAAATGTGTAGTTACAGCCGATGGTTCTAGGGTTGAGGTGTGGACCATATCAAAGTTAGGCGAGAATGAGCGTGGTTACGGCTCATAATTATTTTGCCTATTTTTGAGTACGTATTGGATTTTCGGTTGAGAAATTAATATTATATTTGGAACATGACGTGAGGAGGCTCGAGCAGACGAGGCCCCAGATCGACATCAGGCTTAGGCCTAATTTGTGAGTGGACGTTTATTTTAAATAATTGCATGCTATAGTTCATGATTGAACAATAAATGTTGCGGAATATTTTGACGTCATTTTAATTTGACGATTTTTATTTCTTTTGGAGGGTTACCGAAAATGGGATTTTCGGTGAATATAAATATGTATTTATGAGAGAGTATGTATATAAAATGCTAGCTAACCATATGTGTTTGTCCACCTTAATGACGTAGCATATAGCCGCATTATGGTGTGACGTGAGCGTAGTAGCCCTATATGAGTGTTTAATTCACATAGGGGTATGGACACATATTTATACACCCGTCTGTCCACCTTAATGGCGTAGTGTAGCACCGCATTAAGGCGTGACGTGAGCATTGGACGCGAGCGTAGTAGCTCTATATAGACCCATGAATTTATATAGGGAGTATGGACGTGTGTAAATACATACATATATTTTAGAGCCTGAGAGGCTCGATATTATGAGATGAAAGTTTTATCGCTTGCAGCATGCATTCGATTTTTCCTTGGAAATTGAGTTGGGGAAACATAAATATTTAATTTTTAATTTATTTTTGTCCACTCACTCTGACGTTATTAAATGTTTTCCCCTGGGCCATTCGTTTTAAAATGCCCAATCTGCAGAGTTCGGGTTGGATCTAGTAGGAGGCGAGGCATAGTTACCCGCATTTCTGCCAGTTTTCATCAGTAACCTGTTTAACCTACTAGTGTTTTTTTGCTTCCGCTAGTGTCTAGTAGCTCTGAATACTTTGGGATTATTGTATATTAATTCGGTGGTGTGCTCGGTCTGTTGATTTGATGTTTAAAATTTATGAAGGATAATGTTGGCTTTTATTAGCTGGATAATTGTGTGATATTTTGGACGCGTCGTAGTAAGAGTGTGAATTGGAAATTTTCGGGTTAGGGTTGTCCATTTCTAAAGGAGGTTTTACTAATCTTTTCGGTAAATTTTCCTTAGAGGTGGTCCTCGTACGACTTACTCCGGGTTTCAGGGTGAAATTCGGGGTGGGTTGTGTCAAGGATGGTTGCAGGCTGTGATGACTGGCAGTTGGGTGGCCAGAGTACCCTTTGGTCCTCAACGTGTTGGGTCATGGCCCCAACCCTAGCCCATTTGAATTGCTTTATCCAAGATTTGAGTTTTATGTCTAGGATCCTGGTATCACCATTTTGAATCAAGGAGGCTCTCATAAGTGTCGGTGGGAGTACAATTGCCAACGACATTCAATGACAAGGGAGTTGAAAAGGGACCTAGTTCTTTGGGCTTTGGTTCAGAGGAGGTGGGATACTCATCTATGGGTTACCATGTAGCAGCTACTGATGTGGCAGACTCTTTGCGGTTTTCTAGTATTTTTGTACGTCAATTGGGGTCTCTAGACGAACTTATTTACTTAACTGTATTGAGTCATATATCATCTATTCGGTTACAATATTTTCTAGATAGAGTAGCGCACCGTCCTGCTAGTTATAGCTTCATTTAAATGTTGATTTTGAGTGGTATGTATCAGCTCCAAAACTAACACTGGATGCACATTATGCACGACCTTAGTCGTTCTTATTAATAAAACTTCCTTTTATTCAAAAAAAATTATTAGAAAAGAATAACCTTTTATGAGAGGAAATGACAGCCTAATGCATGAATATATACAATAAATAAATAAATAAATAAAACTGAGATAGATACAATACATTAATTGTTATTCAAAACTTGCATTTAGGTACCAATTTCTCAAAGTTGCCATGAAGGAGTTGATAGAAGAGTTCATGGATACGTTCGCAGATTGTAGCCGCACAACCCCGCAAAGTAGCAAAAGCCGGAAGAAACAAGAACGCACCGTAGCCAAAGAAGAAAAAGCACCCAAGAACGGTAACCGCAATCGCAAGTCCCAATGAAGAATGACTGCCTAATACTGCGTATGTGCCGGTTAGGAATGCAACCACCATTGCAATCAAGGCGTACATTGTGAGATCTATCGCCGCCCCACGTGGTACGGTTCCGAGGGCAAATTCTCGCCTTCTCACCAACAAAAAAAAGCGTATCATGACAGCACAACTGGACATACTCATTGCTAATGTATTTGCTATCACAAATGCCTTGAAAGCTGCGTTTCTTGATAGAACTGCTAAACCTTGATCCGGCCCTTTTTCACTTTGGTAACCACCAGGCACAGTGAAACCAGCTGCGAAGGTTACTGTTGCTATGAGTGCAGACACTACCATATGAGATTCTTTTATTTCCTTGTCTTTAGAGTCTTCCGACTTTCGGTCACCTCTCTTTGCATGGACTTCACCGCTACCGTCCTTTTTATCGACGTCACTGCCACTACCCTCTTTTTTCGCCATTCGTTGACCTACTCTTACACCAGAATCTATCAAACCTTTGCCAGAGATTGCTCTGCAGCGCAACAGAAACCAAAAAAAAACAAAAAAACAAAAAAACAAAAAAATTAATGTAATCTAGCTACCTAGGAAAACATACTACACGGAAAAAGAGTACTAGCTATTATATATACCTGCAAATTAAAGTATTAAACGCCATAAACATACCTTCCACTTAGAATCAGCTGTACGTATAATAATGTTCAGCGCGTTCATGTTTTCGTTGTTGAATACCATCTTGTCCCTGTTTAAAAAAAAAAAAGAGAATACCATCTTGTTGACTCTAGAATCACGGATAAACTTCAAGCCGTTGTATTTTTCAGACTCAGCAATTTGATGCAGAGGCGTGTTCCCTCTAAGGTCTTTGCTATTTAGAAGGACGCTACTAAGCCATGGATCTTTTCGAACAAACTCTTCTACATTTGGTTTATTACTGGAAATTGCAAAATGTAGGGCATTCCAACCATAACGGTCCACCAATTCAAAACTGTCAGGGCAGTAGAGCAGAAGCTGTTCCATTACATCTACACGCCCTGTCATAGCCGCATGATGAACGGGTACCAACTTGTTAATGTTGCCAATGTAGGCAGTGGAATTATCACATTCCAGTATTTGTATCACAATTGAAACGTAACCAAAGAATGCAGCAAAATGAAGTGGAGTATATCCTTTTTCGTTTACTCTTACTGCCAGCGTCTTTTCCTTCTCTAGTAGTCTTCCCGTTATTTCTTCAACATATATAAAGCAAAAGTATGGATCAAGTCAAGTATTATTTGAAAAATGTAAAATCCAATAATTATATATATAAATATCTTAGACATATTTAGGAAATGTTACAACAAAAAGTGGTTGGAGATGCATGGACATACTCCTAATTATTGATCTGCAACCCATGAGTCAAT
>NC_020491.1:7839178-7872457 GCF_000184155.1 Fragaria vesca subsp. vesca
ATATATATATATATATATATATATATATATATATATATAGGCCGGATGTGGAGCGCACGTCCTTACTGATTTAAAATGCGCACGTTCCTCCGTTAGGCACAGACGACGGCACGCCTCCACCCAAGCGGACTCCAGCAGCGTCCCTGATCATTTTCCCTCCCCGGCGAGTCCGCCGAATTCCAGTTTCTGGTGAGATCGAATTTATTTGAAGTTTTGGGTGATCTCGTCGGAAAACTGGAAAAGAACGGACTCGCCGGGAAAGGAAAGTGATCGGGGACGCTGCTGGAGTCTTCTGGGGTGGAGGCGCGCCGTTGTTGGCACTGGACGGTGGCGAACGGAGGGATGTGCGCACTTTAAGGACAGTGCGCACAGGCGCTTCATATAGTTTTCGTGTGTGTGTATATACATATGTAGTACATATTCAACAAGCACAATTTCAACAATATGAATATGCTTACGTTCGTCACCGTAGGAAGCTGCAATGTGTAAAGCGGTTAAACCATCGGGTCCTTGGTAGGATGGATTCGTGCAAGTGTCGAGGATTTCAAAAACCGATTTGCGGTATCGATTTTCGGCAGCAATGTAGAGTGGAGTTTCGCCAGCATCATTAGCAGAGTACAAAAACTCAGGGTCTTCCTCAGTCAATTTCTTAACCACATCAAAGTGATTGAACCGCACTGCCTCATGCAAGGCTGTGTTTTTCTCCTTGTTAGTTCTTCTTATGAGAAACCGGTGGCATCCTTCTGTTGATGAGGTACCTTCTTCGAGGTCGCCGTGCCAGTCTTTCGCAGCCTGAATAAGAACTTCAACTATCTCAGCACGTCCGTGTCTTGCCGCCAAGTGTAAGGCAGTATCACCACTCTGGTTTGGCTGCAACAGTAGCCTCTGGCAAATTTTAAGCATCTCCCTTACAACCCCGGCTGATTTCAGCAATTCCTCAGAATCCGTCAACATTTCACCGCCTATTCTTGCTATATAGACATGGAGGACTGTGGATTTGGTTGGAGTCAACATTCGGTGAAGATGATCATCACTACATTTTTTAAGGGCATTAATATTCCCTTTCTCGTGCTGCCTTGAACACCTTGATATCCATGCGTCTTATGCTTTGAATTCTGTTGACTAGTGGTGCAGAGCTCTTCAGCTGATTCCAGTCAGAACTAAACAACGCGTTGGTCTCCTCTAGTATCATCGCATGGTAGGCCGATGTTGGATCACTCTCCATCTCACATGAATCAGAGGGATTCATTTACTTTCTTTGTCGAACAAGAATTTGAAAAATAAATCCTAGAGGAAAGAAACTAAGTTGATCAAAAAGAGTACGAGCCGGAAGCTAGGTGGATGAGGATCAGGGAGAAGAGAAGGGTTATATAATAGAGCCGCGGCTAGCCACTCGAGCATCGCGTCGTTGTTCAAAATAAGTTTTTATTGACTTCAGCCTGCCGGTTTAGTAAGCTATAGTTACCTCCCTCACTAGTTATAAACTTGTAGCAGAGTCGTTTATTTGGGAGGGGGGTGGGTTCACATTACTAGTCCTTTTTCTTGGGGTCAATCTTCCCAAAGTCTTTGTGCCGGCCCATTCAAAATGTTTCGGATCCAAATGTTTCCGAATCTGCAAATTAAATAGCATTCGGCTCTGTGACTCTTGTTGAAGGAGAAAGTATAACGAGAGATAACGAGAATAACGGTCTACTCATTCATTGATAGAAATGCCTATTTATAGGCATTACATAGAGTCTCCTGAAGGATCTAGAAGATCTATCAACTGTAATATATTCTAATAAGGAAACTGGATTAACCAATCCTACGTGTATTAGGGCAAGACATATAACAGAATGACAGAAATATAATTTCCTTAAACACTCCCCCTTATGTTGCGTCCCTAATACGATATGGTGCTTATGGTGTTGCCTCGGTAAAAACCTTGCCAAGTAAAACAAAAACCTCATGGGTAAAACAAAAGACTTGGTCGAAGGGAAAAAGAGCACAACGCACCAACTACAATTGAAGATAACATATGATGAATGTAGACTCCCCTTGATGTCTACACAACGACTCCCCCTGATTGGTAACTCAATCTCGGAGTACAGATAAACGGGGCAAGCCAATGCACTTCACATACTTCAAAAGTAGACTTGGGCAACGATTTAGTCATTAAATCCAGCCACAACATCTTTACATCAGACTTGCTATACTTAGCATTATTTTGATCTTGAAGGAGAATGTTGCCTAACAACTCAAAATATAAGTTCGCGTTAAAAATCAGATTCACGCGTGGCATGACCTTCGTGTACTTAAATAGTCATAACGTCTTCGATACAATAGGTATGGACGAACTGTAGAAAGTTCTAGAAACTAGACACACGTAGCTTTCCAACCATATAAAGTCCATAACCTGGTTCATCTTGAGCTGATCACAAAGCTCTGTCGAAGTTGACTGTTCTGCAAAAGCAGATTCTCGGACAAATCCGTCCTATTTTACGAAAATAGCCATAACTCACTCAATATGATAGGTGTGATCAAATGGTTGGTGTCCCTGGAAAGTAGACACATAGACCTTTCCAATGGTACCAATTTTACCATTTTCCAACCAGTGGGCTATCCTGTAGGTCCTGTGGAAGTTGACCTACGAAACTGGGCAGATTCTGATTTTGCATTTGATGTGTCTTTCTGTAGGGATGAATAAGCCTGAACCTTTCATAGAAGGAATCACTGCCATTACATTGGCGTTGCGTGGGCGCATCCGGCCACTACCTTGATATTCCTTCACACTCATCTAAGAGGGAGCGAAGATGCTCAACCACTAGGAAGAGAGTTGAAAGACTAAGGAGGACTTGGCCTTACAAGTTTATAATGAATGAGATGTCGAGTTGAGCATATTGTAACAAGTACATGAATGTGCTACCATACTTAGATGTAGGATTTCTCCTAAGACTTCTTCGTCATATGGACGAAACAGGTCTTCTCAACGCTTCGACCGATCAAGGGATACATATAAGCATAACTTCATCGTCCTTTAGATTGCCTTAAGCCGACAGATGAATAAACATCATCAATAACAGTCCTCACTTTCGAGACCAAGTATTCCCAAGATCCTTTCATTCTTAATTTTAGATAAGTGGCATCTCTTAGTTTAACAAGAGTTCATCACGATTCATCCAGAATTTACACGCAAATAGGCATAATTCTTCATATCCCTTCCCTAATCAAGTAGATACTTAGCAAATACCTTGCAAATGTGCTCTGTGGTCAGAAGCCACTTGATTTGGGTGAAAACCGATCTATTCAAGATCTTTATGTACATCTCTTAGTTCCCAAGAGAGATAAGTTGTGACCACAAGTTGCTTGTTTAGTTTTTCGGAAACTACCAAATTGACAAGGTAGTGGAGTGCAATGACATCCATTACGAGAGTATATCTCATCGTAGTTGATTCCAGGGCGCTTGTGAGAGACCTTATGCCATAAGGTGAGTCTAAACTCTTTTTCTCACTACGCTTTCTAACAAAGACATAACTGATAGAGTTTACACTTGGGGTGTCGGCATCACCTAACCAAAGCACTATCTCTTTGTTTAAACTGGATCGCATCTTTCCATTTAGGCCAATCTACAACGTTGATATGTTCTCAATGAAGTATGGTTCGATATCAAACTCATTAAACCACGTCATCATGTACATCGGTGTAATTTCTAAGTGTAGAGATCTCTATATGGATTGGTATTGACATTGAGGCGTCCCCCAATGATAACCATAATCCAGAAATAACTGACGAATGAGTATCATTGATCAAATGATCAAGTTGTGCCAAACTCGCATTCTTCCTTGGCGAGTATTATCGAACCAAGTGGCCTCCCCCTAAACTGTGGGAGCCATGGCCTAGCGACACCATCTACCACATTTGTGGTGTCACTATGCCACCATCTATGGGTGACGACATGTCCTCTTATCCGGACATTAACATGTCCTCTTATCTGGACATCAACATGTCCTTATCCGGACATCAACATGTCCTTATCCGGACATCAACATGTCCTTATCCAGACATCAATCCTTGCAGGTATGTTTGCAACATGTATATGTGATCTCGTCACTTTACGGAACTTGATGAGACACAGTAGGGACAAACCACGACAATTCCAAGTCGTTCTACTTGAACATTCTTGTTCTTAGCTCCCCCTAACGACGGGAAGACTGGCTCATCAAAGTGACATAAAAGAGATCTCATGTCAAGGTCCTTATATAAGCGGACTATAGTCGGAAGCTCATGTCATATTCAAAGACAATATTCATCAAATAACCCATCATTGTGCGCTTGTGGAGGCGGAATTTGGCACATACAACATGTGGACGATATAGATTGCAGAACGTTAACTCAATCTGTTAACAAATATGCATACCGTTACAATCGTAACATAAAGATTTGAATGATGGTGGGTAAAGATGAATAAGTAAAACTATGACCTTACTACAATCCGTAGTCGTTGGTCTTACAGGTCCATAAACAAACTACTGGCCTCACCGCTGGGATCAAAAAGAAAACCGGTTGAACCGACCACCAGCATGATCGGACCTTTGTTTTACACTTCCTTTAATGGTTCACTATTCTCCAAAGCTCCAAACGCTACCAAATTTTGTAAGCAGGTAGACATGGGAGTTAGAATTTGGAAACCGCCAGCCTTGACGACAGAACCGGTTGGAAAAGTGCCGAACCGGCCGTCGGAGTCGCCGGACATCCGTGAACACTTATATTGAGCGGTTCATCACCTTCCAGGCCTCCAAATGCTACCAAATTTTGTGAATAGGTAGGCTCAGATGTTAGGAATATGTGGCCGTAAATAGAACCTCAAGAACCGGTCTAAAAGTTAGTGAACCGGTCCTCACAATGACTGGTCCGCAGGCTGAAAAACCGAAAATTCTAGGTTTTTTTCAACTTTTCAATCATTGTTAAGGTTCCCCATAACATTTAATTGTTATGGCTTGAGTTGAACCATTGTGAACATCACCATAGCATTATTATGCCTCAAAGTGAACAATGAGAAGCCATTTAGGCCAACATCTTATGTATCATTCTTGTATAATCACTCACAAACATTGCAATTAATGTCTTACTTAGTGAACAACGACTGAGCATCTTGTGTATGCTAGTCTATTTATTTCATTATCTTTAGCGTAGGAGGAATATCGCTCCTAATCTTTGCTAAAGAATAAGCTTTACAAAACAAGTAACGAGCATGGCTAATGTGAGATCATAGAGGGTTCTTTGGCGTCATATTTGTTTATGAAAACATGAATAGTGCCTCCATTGTATAGGAGGATGACGCGAATGGCTTTAATGCCATCCATAGGCCGTTAGCATTGCTCATAACTCCACCAAGTTGTACTTTGGTGATTTTTGATCTCAATGGTTACTTTGCTCAAAAGAAAGGATGCCCGTGAGAGTCTTTACTCTTTAGTATATAGATCATCAAAATACGTCCAAAATTGTCCTGGACGATTTATGTTAAAGCCTACATGAGTCGATGTCTCCATTCTCATCATTGGTAACAATAACCGATTCAATTAGCCGAATCTTAGTGACTCATGAATGTTGCACATTCATTATAGTGATACATAAGAAATTCTCATCAATTCTCACACAGGTGATAAACGTTTACATGAATACCATTAAGTCATAGCATGGTTCGATTGCTTCCTTATGCATAAAAAGCATGTGTGACTTGAATCATAACGCCATTAGGCATTGAAACTTGAGCATTAATCCGCTCTTTGATTATTTATGATGATCTAGTCATCGTAGTCACAACGGATTTATAAAACACCAAATCCATGAATAGTTATATATTCCTTGCAATAAGCTAAGCACTCAATCTCGCTACAACACATTCATATACCAGAATGTAGAGACAACAGTCTTATGTCAAGACATAGAAACCGAAATATGTTAACAATTTCGATGGAGATTGGTATTGGAAACCTTTAGAGTGCATTCCATGACATGTAATACTACAAAGATGGATGAAATAAGGCTTAAAAATTGATCGTGAACACTATACATAGGGCGGCGCCACCGCCAACGGCTCACTATTGGATCTTGTAGAGAAAGAGGAGGATTTTTCAACATCCAATTTGGATGACATTTAGCGTAACGCAATTTTCTTTTTGCAATTATGAATCCGCTAAAGAGTGTAGAAAACAACTCTTGTTTGTAATGCCTTTGCATAAAAATTGTATAAGTGTGCATTGTGCCACACTTGACATTACAAATCCTCTTTTGATCCAAAACCGATGTGCATTGCGCAACATCATGATATACCAAGTGTGCATTGTGCCATACTTGGTTTAATTATGATGCCCAAGTATGCATTGCGCCATACTTGGTGTGATGTCAGCCTATATAAATGCCACCTTATAGTAACTGGTGGTCTTTTGTAGTCCAATGTAGTGTCATGTTGTAATGCAATATATTGCATTAACATATAGCTTATGTAGATCGAACCATATGTACTAGACAAAATCTGAATATATATGCCAACAATTGTATCGAGGTCTTGACCATGAATTTAATTCAAAATATAACGACTAAGTAACTTTAGTCAAATATGTGAGGTGTATGCCTTCACAAAAGTTGGAAAATAAACGGATTTGTAGTCATGTAGACTATTAAACTGAAGTCATATGCTTCATATATTCCGCAATATACCTTTTGCTTTTAAAATCCGTAACTGTGAGAATGATGTTCTCATCTTCTTCCATATATATAGTGAGTTTCTTGTTGCAAGAACTCCATATATTTTGTATACATTGACCAGAATATTGCTTTCTTTGCAATTAATGAACCGATGTAGAACCACATCAATAACATGATTTTTCTTTCATTTACTGGCCCAATCTTTTTATGACATAAAGGGTTCGAGGCGTTGCCTCTCCCTCTTTCCAAAATTCGTGACACGAAATTCGTCACTTTTTTTTATGTCAAATTCAGGGCTCATGTTTCGGTCAATTATTTCAAACAACAAGATGAAAGATTGGCTATTATCGATATACGATAATTAATTCCGAGTATTGAATTTGGTCAAGACCAAGGTTTATGGTAACTCAATTCGATGTGAACCGTGACAAATTCCGTCACGAATCGATATTAACCGCAAAATTTCCGTCGCAAATCAATGTTAACAGCGACAATTTCCGTCGCAAATCGATGTTTGTCCCTTTATTAACCACGACAATATTTCGTCGTAATACCGTGACTTGTCAAACCGTCACAAATTTCAACTTTGATATGAGGGGTCCTAATCCCTCAATATTGTCCCACGTTATAAAAAAAGGTGGGATGTAGAAAAAGGCTACGAAGCCCGGCTTGAAATTAAAATTCAAAAGCGGTAATTTTTATAAAAACTTACGTGCTAGTTTGCTGTGTAAGAGAAGTAGCCTTTGTAATTTTCATGCTTACTTCCATGCTGCGAAGTAACTCTCGCAATTCCATCGCGATCCGTCGCGCGAAAAATTTTATGAAATGAAAACATATGGTTAGTAATATTCACCATATATATAAAAACAGTAAGTAGTAAAACTAATTAAATAGTTACTACTGTAAATGAACTGTTTTTACTTATGGGGTAAAAACTAATTACCCGGAGGGGCAAATTTACCGTTTTGCCCCTCGTACCAGTAATCCGCCGGATCGACTGGAGCAGCACTGCAACAGTGGAGGCGCGGGCGTCGTGCGGCGGCAGACGCAGAGCCGGCTGGGTTTGATGCGGCGCCGATCGTGTGGAGGGCGCAAGGCTGGTCGCAGATCCGACGTGGCCGAGAGGAGACGCTGGGTTGCCCGGTGATGGTGGAGCGACGGACGTGCGCGCGCTGGGCTGAGGGTCGGCGCCGGTGGAGCTTCGAGATCGAGGGGACAGAGGTTCGGCGCTGTGCTGCAGAGGAGCAAAGGCGACGCCGGACTGGAGATCGGCTTGGGTTCGACTCTGCTCCGTCAAGGGTCGCCAGATCGGAGTGGCGCAAGGCGGGGGGCTGCCGGATCAGTGAAGGTGGGTGTCCAGAGCAGTTTTCTGGGTGTCCGGCAGCGGAAACTTTTAGGTTTTTTTTTTTTTTTTAGGGTTTCGTTATCAAACGCGGATTATAGCACAGTGCTGATAACGTGTTGAATGAGAAAGTATAACGAGAGATAACGAGAATAACGGTCTACTCATTCATTGATAGAAATGCCTATTTATTAGGCATTACATAGAGTCTCCTGAAGGATTTAGAAGATCTATAAACTGTAATCTATTATAATAAGGAAACTGGATTAACAAATCCTACGTGTATTAGGACAAGACACATGACAGAATGACAGAAATATAATTTCCTTAAACAACTCTTAATTTTTATGCAAGTCCTTTTTAATCTGCTAGTGAGCTGTATCGTATAGGGTATCTTTAAAAGTTTAGTTTTGAATTCGGGATCGGTCGACAGAGATCGAAGATCCACCTTCCTTGCTTCTCTGTCTGTTCGGGATACGTAGCTTAGGTTTTTTTTTTTTTTTAAACTTGATAAATATTACAATTTCGTGAATGAAACTCACACCCTCCTACTTGCTAAGAGGATACATATCTAGGTTGTTTTGTCATTTTTATCATTTCTACAAGAGTAATACTGCATACTTGCATAGGTACCAGTATGTAATAGTGTTCACTATATAGTTTGCAACAATCTGATCAATACAAAAAATAATACTGCAATCGAGCAGTTTAACTATCCAGACAAAGAATCGATGTGCACGTTACCGAAAAGTAATGAAAGCGGGAGAAATAGAGACAAAACCTAAAACCGAGAAGAAGACGGTGCCTAGCACACAAGCCGCGACGGCAAATCCCAATGAAACATGACCACCTAGTACTGCATATACGCCGGTAAGGAATGCGGCCACCATCACAATCAGCGCGTAAAAGGTGCAGCTTATTCCCATACAGTGAGTTTGATCTGTGTTGCCCTTTCAGCGATAAGTAAAAACGTAACATGATAGCACAACTGGACAGACTCATGGCCAATATGTTTGTTATCACAAATGCCTTGAAAGCTGCATTTCTTGATAGAACTGCAAGACCCTGGTTCGGTCCTTCTTCACTTACATAACCACTGAGGACAGTAAAACAGGCGGCAAAGGTTACGGTTGATATCACTGCAGACACTACCAAATGAGACTCTTTATTTCCTTGTCTTTGAGGTCTTTCTTTTTTGATATATTGTCTCTAAGGTCATTGTCATTTTTGTTTACATGAACTAGTTTCCTCCCCCCATCTTCGTCAGGATTTGGAATACGATAACCACGATAAGCACATGTCTCTTTCCGTTCTGAGAATTCTCTGCAACAAAAAACAAGTACATTTTATAAACTAGCTAGGTTGTGTTATACACAAAATCAATTGAAAAATTGATAATACCTTCCATGGTGAGGACCCATTATTCTTCTCGATGATGTTGATAGCGTTTAAGTTTTCCTTGTTGAATGTCATCTTATCAACTCTGGCATCACTTATGAAATCAGTGGCTTCCTTGTAAGGAGAATAAGCAATGTCATGGAGGGACGTGTTTCTGCCAACATCCTTCCCATTCAAAAGTACATGACTAAGCCACGGATCTTTTCGAACAAATCTCTCTACTTGAAGTTGGTGTTTCTGAATAGCATAGTGAAGAACATTTTGACGTTTGTACGAAGTCCACCAGTTCGCAACAATCAGGGCATCGAAAAACAATCTCTTTCATCGCGTCTACACGGCCTTGGAAGGCTGCAAGATGAAGAGGCGTCCGCTTCTTATACTCCGATTTGACACTGATGCAAATTATTTTCCACCCAAGTTCTTGGACATTTACAAGGAACATAAATGAAGAAAAAGTAAAAAACGAGTGGCCACCTCCGGAAGCGTGTACATGCGCGCACGTATGTTAGCTTCGACTCAAAAATGTACAACTCGGTAAAATTTGTTCTCAATATCTTCAACTAACCAAGTCTACATCCTCAGTTCCTCACCTTAATTTGTTCACAAACACTAGGCACATTTGAAAAATTAGATACCACCAAGAGTACCGGGTTTCTGATAGTTAACACACAATACTTTATTTAACAGTCCCTCCCTACATAAGAATCTCTATTTATGCATCACACTTTGTACATGCATGCATAACCAGATCATGACGGTGTCATGCGCATTAAAATAACGTATACGTAAGTCATGCATTTGGCGAGAAAGCATGAAATAATGAAGGTCCTAGAGAGAGGGGGTGAATAGGCCCTGATAACTTTTTGCTCTATCCCGCGCACAAGGATAGCAAAGATTATGCTATCCTGTTTGCTGTGAGACTAAGTTGTGTAAATAAAAAAACGAGTACTGAAAGTAAATGATATAACACCAGTACGTTTTTTATACGCAGAAACCCTGTAACCAGGGAGAAAAACTGCGTGCCTCTAACTCTTGAGAGACAAACTATTTCACTATTGTAAAGACACTTCTTACAAGACTCACAACTCAGAGGATGGCACAACACCTAACCATCCTGCCTAGTCTAACTACTAGCACACAACTGAACTTGCTCTCTTGTCACTCAAGTGTTTTACACATAGCATGAAACTAAGCTTCTATGCAGAATTCAACTAACACCTTTAGCTAATTCTCAAAGACAGCTTACAACTTGCTTCACACGAACTTAACTAACTCCTTAGCTATTCTCTATGAAGACTTCACCGGGTTGCATCACCTAGACCGCTCTCAAGGTATGCATGAACAATGAACAATGAAATGGGTTTTGAAAATGTTTTGATGCTCAGCTCTAAGATTTATAATCAACAAGGAAGACTTAGAGCAAAGGAGCAAGAAGCAATAATGCTAAGACTCAAAAGGAGAAAATGCAAATGACAATTTTCAACAACCGAAGAGCAAGAGAGGTCTTGCTCTCTATTTATAGGCAAAGTGCACAGCTATGAGGAAGCAAGCACGTTTGCCACATCAACAAGATTCTTTTGGACTCTAGCTGCTTGTCTGGAATACTAGGACGGATATGACCCTAGGGATCCCTCCACTCACAAGACAAAAGCTGAGAATAGACTTTCCTAGGAAAGACTAAAGCCAAAAGGATAAGACAAAAGGTTTGGGAAAACTAGACCAGATTTAGTCAAGCATAAAAACTCTACAAAACCACTTTGCCTAAGAGGACACTTAGGACAGCTGATAGCTTGGGCGGTGCATCACATGGGCAGCTGCCAACTTGGTTTTTGAATCACAAAACCCAGCTGGTTCCCAAAAGCTCAAGTTATGTGGTCACGGGTTGGTTTACCACACCACCCTAGACTAACTTGGAGCTCAAGTACGAATAGACTAATGTTTTGCTAAAAGGTATTTGAATTTCAAACACTTAAAAACTGAAGCAAACACATTTGAATATGCACATGGTCAGACCCAGTAGATAGAACAGATACAACAGGGGTATCCGTTTAATCGGGATGGCAAACACGACTGCCATCATTAGTGAATGAATGTGATGCACATGCATGAACTACCTGATGCACATGAGATCTGTCAGGTTCTTCATTCTTCACTTGAGTAGTCCTTGCTACTAGGCTACAACATGTAGCATGTATTCTTGTGTTTTGATCATAAAGGGATAGCCAACAATTCTTGTACCAACAAATAACCAAACACAAAGGAGAAAAAGTAACCAGTTACACACGCAGTGATAGCAAGTTCTGATGAATGACCTAAAACTGAATATGTGCCGGTAAGAAATGCCACCACCAATCCACCATTGCAATCAAGGCGTAAAATGTCAGGTTTATTGCAGTGAGACCTCCTTCCTTCGGATCAAGGGAGCGTGCTCCTCCTTTCTTCGGATCGCCAAAACAATGCGGATCATCACAGCACAACTGAACACACACATGGCTAGTGTATTGGCGATCACAAATGTTTTGAAAGCTGCATTTCTTGTTAGCACCGCGAAACCCTGGTCCGGTCCTTTTTCACTTTGGTAACCCCCAGGCACGGCAAAACCTGCTGCAAAAGTTACAGTTGCTATGACTGTTGACACTACCAGATTGGCTTCCTTTACTTCGTTTACCATGAACTCCTTCTCACCATCTTGGTGGATTTGAAGACGACAATGTCCTCTTGCACCGGTTTTTATCAACTGCTGGGTAAGTTCTGAGTGCAGCACCACCTACAGATGGAACATAGATAACCAAGCATATGTGAACAATGTATATATATGTTCGATCCCAAATGAACAAAATCAGAACCAACAGAAAGTAAGTGTTAATTGTCAAACTAAAGATACACATATACGTACCTTCTCGCTTAATTCATTACTGTTTTGAAGGATGTTCAAAGCGTTTAAATTTCTTTTGTTAAATGTCATCTTATCAACTCTGGGTTCACTTATAAAATCCATGCCTTCATACAGAGAAGTAGCAATATAATGAAGAGGTGTGTTCCCATCAGCATCTTTGCCATTTAAAAGGACACTGCTAAGCCATGGATCATTTCGTATAAAGGCTTCTACTTGATGACTCTTTTCGTCGATGGCATAGTGAAGACCATTCCGACCATTATCATCAACAAATTCACAACAATCAGGGCAACGAGAAACTAGCTCTTTCACTACAGATATACTGCCTTAGAAACATATTTTGTATTTTTTTTTTTCAATAATTTAGTGGTTACGGTTTACTTCTTGTGAGTCTACTAAGATTTTTTTACAATTTTTTTTATTAAAGCCTCTAGTTTTCTTTTCCCTTAGGTCTCACATTACATCGGGACGGCCCTGTACACACACAGTCACACAGATATACACAAACACACATATATGTTTATATATATGCTTACGTTCATCGTTGGAAAGAACTGCAGCGTGCAAAGCCGTGTTACCATTGGGGCCTTGATATGTTGGGTTTGTACAATTCTGGAGCATTTCAATCAAGGAAGAAAAAATCAATATTTTCGCCGAAATATCGCCGAAATATTGTTTTTTTCACACACCGAAATTTTTTTCTCACCCCAAAAATTTTGGTTCGAAACTATCGATATTTCGCGATATTTTCGATATTTTCGATATCTGGCCGAAACTACTGAAATCACCCAGAAAAATTTCCCAAAAGAGGCGGCGCCGCTGTCTATTTCGCCGAGAGCGGCGGCCGGCAACCCAACTCCGGCCACCTCCAATGCTCACCAAAATTTAACACAATCTTTCTCTCAACACGCACAACAACTTCCCTAACTAACACAAACACTAATTTCAAGCATAGATAGAGTAATCGAATCAAAACAGTAAATTGAGCCCTAGAACTTAACTCACCGATTCTCCCTACCTAGATCAAGAGGGAATGAAACCTTTTGAGGTTTTATTGTACGGGAGGAGAGCTTCCAAACGAGACCAGCCGCGCCGTTTATGGTGGCCGGAAAAGGCAGTTCTGACGATGACTCCGCCACTGTGCAGCCGCACCTTCTCGGTGTGATTCCTCCCTCACGGCGGCGTAACCTGACCAGTCACCTACCTAGACGTGAAGAGGATGCTCCAAGCTTCGTTTCGACACCTAGCTCACTCCTTATCTCGGTCGGACGGCAGCGGACGACGGCGAAGAAAATCCGGCAAGGAGAGAGAGAGACTCGGGGAAGGAAGAAGAAGAAGAGAGAGAGAGAGAAAAGAGAGTTTGGGCCTTCTCTCTTACTTTTCCCAACTCACTCCAAAAATACCCAACACCAACAACAATTCATCTTTTTACTATCTAAAATTTATCTTTTACCACATTCAACAATTTCTCCAACGTAAAAATTTTCCCGAATTAATCAACTTACAACAATATCTCAAGGGACCTTTAAAACTATAAATCTATTACGAAGATGGTAAAACTCTTATTAACACCATGCAAGATGTTAAAGTAAACTTTTAAGAATTATTATTTATTAATGGTTCAGCACTAACCTTTTCATCTTAACTTACTACAACTCCCTATAGATCAATGTTTATTCAAGGTTTTCATTTCAAATATAGTACATAATATAGAAAACAAACATCTCTTAAAGTTTGGTTTAAAATTTCCTTGTTTTTCTTCAAATTTCTGTCAATTTTCTCATTTTTTTTACTGCAATCGATATTTCCCCGAAATTTCCGTCGAAATTTCCATATTTAGAGGGTCGAAATTTCCGTAATCACCGAAATTTTCTTCCTTGATTTCAATAACCAAGGCACGATATCCCCTCTCTTTTTTTTTTTGGTTAATTCACGATATCCCCTCTCAGTAGCCATGTAAACCGGAGTTTCGCCAGAATCATTTGCACTGTACGAGAAGTCGGGGT
Organism: Fragaria vesca subsp. vesca; assembly: GCF_000184155.1. Classification (NCBI taxonomy): domain Eukaryota; kingdom Viridiplantae; phylum Streptophyta; class Magnoliopsida; order Rosales; family Rosaceae; genus Fragaria; species Fragaria vesca. The sequence goes on from NC_020491.1 coordinate 7,853,508, forward strand.
CCTCTGTGGTCAGCACCCTCACTACATTAAGGTGATTAAAGCGCACAGCCTCGTGCAATGCAGTGTTCTTTTCCTTGTTGGTTGTTCTTATAAGCATCTGCCCTGCCGGCACTTTTCTTCTGTTGAGATACCTCTCTCGAGGTCGCTATCGTGACAAACTGATTTGGAAGCCTGTATAAGAACTTCCACTATGTTTGCATGCCCATGTCTGGCCGCAAAGTGTAATGGAGAGTCTCCGTTCTCGTTGGGCTGCGCTAGTAGCGGTGGGCACATTTAGACGATCTCCTCCACGATTTCGGCTGCTGGCTTTAGCACTGTTTCAGATCTGGCCAATGTTGCACGGCTTATGCATGCTATGTAAATATGGAGAACTGTGTTGTTAAATGGAGTCAACATTTGGTGAAGTTGCTCTCCGTGTTCTCTAAGGCATTCAATATTGCCTTCTCGTGCAGCTATTAACGCATCAATATCCATGCCACTATAAGTTCTATAACTTACCGATGAATTACCTGTGTTTGTGTCTGCGGCCGATTCAAACTGATCAACAACACAAGAAGCAAGTGTACCCGTTGTTTCAGTGCTTTGAGTCTCGGACGATTTGGAGGGATTCGTTATGGTTATCTCTTTGGTATGTTTCTGCTCCACTCCAGGGTATGAAACAAGAAAGATGAGAAGAGATTGATCGAGACTTGATCGAGAGGTGCTTGTGGAGCTGCAGTGGGGTTAAGAGTGAAGGGAAGGTTTATATAATTAGATCCAAGTGTATAGAGATCTACGTTTCTTCGTAGGAACACGCTTAGAAAAGTTCCAAGTGATAGCTGACGTTATGACTCTTGACGTCATTCACCTTTTACATAAATCTATCTTAATTTATTTGTTATAATATGAGGTTTTTTGATGATTTGGTGCTTGATTTTCTTCCCCATTGTCACTCGCTTCTTTTGAGTCCATTCTTGCACTGTGAGAAGGGTAATTATGTACATATAGAGCAGCTTCTAGAGCATGCATGGCGAGGTTAATTAGTCTGATCAAGTTTCAGTGAATTAAGTAATAATTAGATTAATGTGACCAATTATTCAAATTGAGCATGCATCAATTTGAAAAAGGTCAGGTTCGGTCTATCTCCAACGGACTAATTAAGGTGACAAAAGTCGACGTTAGTGAGTACTTAGGGACGAATCTGCAGGCTCGAATTGGAATCAAAAGGCACGCACATTGGTCTCTGGTGATTCAGTACGTACTCTTGGTCCCAGATGAACTGGTGGGAATCATTTTGGTTTCACTTTTCAGGTACTCGAAACAGTTTGGAATATGGAATTACGTTCTTTGCTTGTGAATTGATTAAGACTAGCAAAAGTCACTTGTAAATAAAATCCTCTCGTTTTCTTTTATTACAGCTTGAAAATAAAATTTTGCATAAGATGCTCATTTCCTGTTTCTTACTTTTCTTGATTCGCGAGTTGGTTACTTTGTTCCTCTCATTGACTCATTGTACTGTAGAGTTTCAGTAGCTTTGGGAAGAATGAGAAGGAAAGTAGGCCATCTCCAATGGCATGCCAAGGGATTGAAAATAACTCAAAACTGGTCATCTTCGATCTCCAATGGCTTACTTCATACGCCGGAGATGAATTTAGGTTATTTAGGAAACGCGCAGAAGTAAAATTCGACCAAAAGAGGTGATAGAAAACTGTGACTCTTACAATAATCCAATTGCCTCCCCTGTTTCTGGTAATGGTTGTTACATATATGTTCGATCAGTACAAAAAATAATACCGCAATCCGAGCTGTTTAACAATCCAGACAAATAAACAATCCAGACAAAGAAGCGATGTGCACGTTTGCGGAAAGTAATGAAAGCGGGAGAAATAGAGACAAAACCTAAAACCGAGAAGAAGACAGTGCCTAGCACACAAGCGGCGACGGCAAGTCCTAATGAAACATGACCACCTAATACTGCATATACACCGGTGAGGAACGCAGCCACCATCGCAATCAGCGCGTAAAAGGTGCAGCTTATCGCCATAGACAACGACTTTGATCCATGTTGCCCTTTCAGCGATAAGAAAAAACGTACCATGATTGCACAACTGGACAGACTCATGGCTAATGTGTTTGTTATCACAAATGCCTTGAAAGCTGCATTTCTTGATAGAACCGCAAGACCCTGGTTTGGTCCTTTTTCACTCACATAACCACCCGGCACGGTGAAGCCGGCAGCAAAGGTTACTGTTGATATCAGTGCAGACACTACCAAATGAGACTCTTTTATTTCCTTGTCTTTGAGGTCTTTCTTGTTTAATACATTGTCTCTAAGGTCATTGTCATTTTTGTTTACATGGACTAGTTTCCTCCCCCCATCTTCGTCAGGATTTGGAATACGATAACCACGATAAGCACCTATCTCTTCCATTTCCGTTCTGAGAATTCTCTGCAACAAAAAACAAGTACATTTTATAAACTAGCTAGGTTGTGTTATGCACAAAATCAATTGAAAAATTGATAATACCTTCCATGGTGAGGACCTATTATTCTTCTCGATGATGTTGATAGCGTTTAAGTTTTCCTTGTTGAATGCCATCTTATCAACTCTGTCATCACTTATGAAATCAGTGGCTTCCTTGTAAGGAGAAGAAGCAATGTCATGGAGGGGCGTGTTTCTGCCAACATCCTTCCCATTCAAAAGTACGTGACTAAGCCACGGATCTTTTCGAACAAATCTTTCTACTTGAAGTTGGTGTTTCTGAATAGCATAGTGAAGAACATTTTGACGTTTGTAGTCCACCAGCTCGCAACAATCAGGGCATCGAAAAACAATCTCTTTCATCACGTCCACACGGCCTTGGGAGGCTGCAAGATGAAGAGGCGTACGCTTCTTATTTTTGTCACGAATGTAGGCAGCAGATGTATCACATTCTAGTAACAATCTCGCGATCGTACTGTGACCCGTGAATGCAGCCAAGTGAAGCGGAGTCCATCCTTGTTCATCTACTTGTTGTGTCATACTCTTATGCTTCTCCAGTAGTTTCCTTGTCATTTCTTAAACATTTTTAACATAATGAAACGTTAATAAACTATACATATAACTCAATACCTAGCTCTATGCTGATAAATAAACATAAATTATCATATTTTTTAGTAAGGTCATGAGTTTAGATGTATACGTACTTTCATCGTTGGATATGACAGCGCCGTGTAAAGCAGTTGAACAATTAGGACCTTGGTAATAAGCTGCATATCTGCAATTATCAAGTATTTCACAAACCAAATCATAGTGTCCTCTCTCAGCAGCTAAGTAAAGTGGTGTCTCACCCGCTTTGTTAGCAGGGTACACGAACTCGGGGTCTTCTTTGGTCAGTAACTTCACCACTTCTAGGTGGTTAAACCGCACCGCCTCGTGCAAGGCAGTGTCTTCGTCACAGTTTTTCCTCTAATGAGGACCTGCCATTGTCTTCCAAACCCTTCCTCAAGGTTGTCACCATTTAAATCGCGAGTTTTGGCTTCTTGTATGAGCACTTCAACAATATCAGCACGCCCGTACCTCGCGGCAATGTGTAACGCAGTCTCACGACTCTTGTTGAGCTGAAGTAGCAGTGGTGGACACAAATCAAGCACTTTCTTGACGTTGTTGGTCGACTCGAGAAGCTGATAAACTGATTTGGTCACCGCTGCTGCGCTGCTGCTTTCGTATGCTATATAGACGTGAAGAACAGTGTTGTTGGTGGGAGTCAAAATTTGGTGGAGAACGTCCTTGTGTTCCTTAAGGGCGTCAATGTTGCCTTGTGTTGCCGCCATGAAGATGTTTAGATCCATGCCCTTCAATATCTTGGTCTCTTTGGTTGTTGTTGCAGCTTCAAGCGGCGGAGGCTGGTTGTTCGACCACGCTTCTAAACCGGCCTGATCCTCATCACCAAGTACATTCGCCAATGCTCGAGTTGCAGTCGACTTACTGGAAGGATCCATCTTCGAACGTCGAGACTTCACCCTAATCCAATCTGATATTCAGAAACACACACACCACGCAACAAATTAGCCCAAAGTCATATAACACACACAACGTACCTCTCAATGTATTGCACACAGCCTGCAAAATACATACTTTATAGAAGAACATCATTCATGATTGAACATCATTGCCACACCGTGTCTAGCTAGTGTTAAAATGCAATTATATGGAAATGAGTCGGTTCCCCCAACGTAGAGGATAGGTGGAAATTTTTTTTTGTTCATACCAACTAATGAACAGAATTCAACGACTTTGGGGCAACAATTACTCTGGATTAGATTGGCCACCCTAAACTTCACATCTTCACGTACAGACTCAAGAAATTGCCAAGAGATTTCCAGGATATTAATTTCTTGTAACATAATGGAACTAAGGCCTGTGAGATAAGGGTTTGAGCAACTTTGAAAAGATTTTCCACAAATGGAAGAGAAAAAGAGAAATGAAAGGGTCCTGGTAGTTTCAAAAAGGGAGTAGTAGCAAATCCCACACTCCCCGTACGCTGCAAGTCTGCAACTTCACGTGTTAACAACTACGTGTTGCAGGTCAATGCAGTCTTCTTCATATTAACGAAAATAGCAGTATGCTCATTGCAGCTCTACGCGTTAAGATTTCATGCATTGCTAATGTAATTTCATGAAATCAAATCACCAAGACAAAAAATAATAATAATAATAATAAATAAATCTCAGGAGACTAGCTAGATAGAAGCTACAAGACTGGGATGAGATGAATGATATGTTTATTTACTTGAAATGGGATAAAAGGACTATGGTGAAATCAAATTTCTGCGTTTACGAACACATAAAATGATTTATGGTAAAAGTATTCATAAGTTTACTAAACGCATGAAGACTAAAAATCAAAATTGACATATATCTCACCTCCTTATCATAAATCAGTTCTCGAAATTACGAAGAGAGAAGACAGATTTATGAATCAGTCATCTGAAATCGATACCGATTTGTTTCTTCTCTCACTCCATTTGACTCTCATTTATTATTATTATTATTTCTTTTGAATAAGTCTCTCATTCATGATGATCATTTCAAGTTTACTTGAAAGAAAGTGACTTTGTTCATTGTGTTGGGCCCAATATATACATTCATTAGTGGACTGGGCTAGGTCCAGGCCCAGTCAATTGTGCTTATCATATACTCTGCTTGTAAAATAAAAGGCAAAACGAAATTGCAGAGTCGAAGCTAGGGCTTGTTGTATAAAATCAAAGCTTCAATCTTTCTTTGCGCTTTGTTGTTTCAGAAAGTCGAAGCTGCTTTTTTGGGGGATTCAAACCGAGACCATGTACGGATCGAGAGGGTAAGCCTCGAAATTTCGATTCTTGTTTAATGTTCCAATTATCTGTTTGTTTCTTGTTGATGAAAACTTAATTATCGGATTCCACTCGTCTTTGATTAAGAAGATTAAATCGAATTAAGAAAACGATTAGGATTTGGGTATATATGATTGTTTGATTATGTGGGTAATAAACTTTCCTGTAAAATTGGACTTTTTGGGAATACTGGTGGTTTGGTTCTAAGCTGAAGAAATCAAAATTAGTTTTTTTTTTTTGTTTTTTTGTTTTAAATTTTAATGTGTTCTCATTAGAAATTCAGATGGTTATATATAGATTAGAGCTATAGATGTTGTATTGTATGAGCTTCGTTTACTTGTGTGATTTTAAACCAAATATATTGTTTATAGAAACAGTGTTCGTGTTTTGCTATGCATATCGAGCTGTTGTATTGGTTTTGTTTATCTGTTTGATTTGTGGTAGATATGATGGTGTGATGTGATAAAATTGATTTGCATAGGGTTGTAGACATTAGGTGTCAGGGAAAGTGTGGGTTGGGTTTGGTTTGGTTTTATTAACAGGTTGAGTTTGGGGGATTTTTTCTCTTTTTTGGGTATTTAAGGGCAATGTTGGGAGGCGGGGGGTTATCGGACGTGTACGAGGTCGGCTCAAAGAGACCAAGAATGATGGAATCAAATCCCTACTTTGCAGTTGGCAGCAGCGTTTCAAGGGGATTTCAACCTTTTGGTGGCTTTGGTGCTGGCTACCAGCTTCCTGCTTTTCCTGTGGTACGCCTTAGGGGGCTTCCCTTCAACTGTGCCGACATTGACATCTTCAAGTTCTTTGCTGGACTAGATATTGTGGATGTATTGCTGGTCAACAAGGGTGGACGCTTCTCAGGAGAGGCCTTTGTTGTCTTTGCTGGACCTGTGCAGGTTGAGTTGGCACTCCAAAGAGACCGGCAGAACATGGGGCGTAGGTATGTCGAGGTTTTCACATGCAAGAGGCAGGATTACTACAATGCTGTTGCAGCAGAGGTCAGCTATGAAGGAGGGAGTTATGACAATGAATATCAAGGAAGTCCTCCTCCAGCTAAATCATCAAAGAGGTTCAGTGATAAGGAGAAAATGGAATACACTGAGATATTGAAGCTGCGCGGTCTACCTTTCTCTGTAAAGAGATCTCAAATTGTTGATTTTTTTAAAGGCTTCAAGGTCATTGAAGATAGAGTACATATTGCTTGCCGCCCAGATGGAAAAGCTACGGGAGAGGCATACGTGGAGTTTGTCTCTGCAGAAGAGGCTAAAAGGGCAATGTCCAAGGACAAGATGATGATTGGGTCCAGGTATGTGGAGCTGTTTCCATCAACGCCAGATGAAGCTAGGCGGGCAGAAAACAGATCAAGGCAGTGATGAGGCACTGTGGCCATGGTTACTAATATTTCGATCCTTTTATGATATTTCTACTGTAGTGCTGAAACATCTCTTTATCTCGGCTATATACAAACAGTATTTTGTGTAATCTTTCAAATGATTGAATTTGAAGTTTTGAAGTTTTCATCTTACTTTATTTGAATTACTTGTACCAGTAGTTTATGATTCAATTGCTAAGTTTGCCGAACCAGATTGTTTGAATATGATTCTGAACAGGAATGAGCTTTTTTTGTCCGACAATGGGTCTTTCTATCGGAGTACATAGTTTTAATGGTCCCTTATTTGCTTTCAGTCCTTCCTGACTGTTCTCTTTCGGTTGAGTTGTTTAATTGTGTGTGCTTAAATATGTCATCCTTAGATGACACAATCCTTCTAAACTATAAACCAAGTAAACTACCGTCTAAAATCACATGCAACACTAAACATAAGTTAATATTAGTACAACTTAAACACCTCACATAAGTCCAGGACATTCTTAGAAAATAAGGAGGTGTAATGTAGTCTCAAATACCAAACGTGTTTAACATGAAGACCTAAAAGGAAAAAAAAATTTAAAAAAGAAAAGAAAAAGGTTTCTGTGTGGTTCTGAATGACGGGTTTTACTGCCTCTGTAAGTTATCTAGAAAACGACGTGTCACTGTATTACTCAGACAAACGACATGTCGTTTATTAACCAGCGAAACCGGGTCTTGCTCGTTGTCTACTTGATCTGGACTCTACGAGACTCCCCTGAAACGAACCCCACTGCTCAAATCTTCCGACGACTGAAACTTCTCTCCTGTAAGTTCTTCCTAAAACGCCGTCGTTTTATTCGAATCTCTAATCATCTTTAGTTCAGTTCAACACCGAATTCGAATCTCTAATCATATTTATATTCTTAGCTTATTCCAATCCATATGTTCTCTCACACTGATTTGAACTCCGTAGATTCAACTCAGATCCCCTTAGGGTTTACAATTACTGCTTTCCGCTAAATTTTCACCTCCAATTTCGCCAATATTACATACTAAAGCAATTGTCAATAACATTTGTGATGATTTTGTTGTTGTTGATTTTCGTGTAGGTTTGGTTTGTGATTTGTAGTCTGCAAGTTTTCGTTACGATTATCATAATAACATTGCAATGAGTGATTCCACATTTGAAGAAAAACCGATAGAGCCGACTTTCTTTGACCTTATAGTCATTGGAACCGGCCTACCGGAGTCAGTAATTGCAGCAGCAGCCTCTACTGCTGGCAAAACTGTCCTCCAGATTGACCCTAACGACTTTTACGGCAGCCATTTCGCTTCCCACAGACTTGATGACCTCACTTCCTTCCTCAATTCACATGCTAATCCTCCCTCCACCGCCAGCGTTACAACTAGTGATGGTGATTATACTGCATTGGAGCTCAATCGGTGTTCGTTGTACTCCCACGTTGAAGCTGCAAACTATGCCCCGGAGATCCTTGCAGAGCATTCGAGGGGATTCCATATTGATGTTAGTGGGCCGAGGGTGTTGTTCTGTGCTGACAAGGCCATTGAGCTTGTATTGAAGTCTGGCCTGGGGTTGTATTTGGATTTCAAGGCTGTTGATGGGAACATCATTTGGGATGAGAGTAATGGCGGGTTGTGTAATGTACCAGACTCGCGAGCAGCCATATTTAAAGATAAGAGTTTGAGTCTTAAAGAGAAGAATCAGTTGATGAGGTTCTTCAAGCTTGTTCAGCAGCACTTGGCAGCCTCTGATGGTGAGGATGATGAAAGTTCGAGGATTTCAGAGGAGGATTTGGAGAGCCCATTTGTTGACTTCTTAAACACACGGCTGCTGCCCAATATAAAATCGTATAGATCATATCGCCTTTCTCTATCTGTTAGTGAGAGTACTTTGTCTTTTTAGTTTTCATTTTTGTGTTGAGGGTGGGGGATTAGGTTGTGATGTTTAGTCTTATATTATGAGGTTAGACAATTATGAATTTTTCCTAATTTTATTTTGGATCTTGCTTCTGTTAGTGCCTGTTTTACAACCTTTCAGCTTTTCGTTATTTTGTTTCTGCCATTTCTTTTTCCTATTAGCGTAAGTATGGTGAGAACTTTGTATTTTTCTTTGTTCTAGGATTATCCTATATTCCATTGCAATGGTAGATTATGATCAAGACAACTCAAAAGTTTGTAAAAGTATACTGAAGACAAGAGATGGGATGTCACGTTTAGCTCTCTATCAAAAATCAGTTGGCAGGTTAGTCTTGTCCTTCTTTTTTTCCTCCACAGTTGTCCTATGATGTTTGAGATTCTTTGTAGTCATATTGAACTGATGCTTGGCCTTGTAAGTTAGCACCTAACAGTATAGATGATATAAATTGTTACATATGAAGAAACTGTTCATTGTTTGATGGATAACAATTATGGAAAATAAGTGCACTTATGTAGAACGGGAAACAAGAAGGACAAGAAATAGTTGGAATGCTGTCAATTCATTGAAATTAAAAGCTCAGAATAAAGATCATATCTTTAGTGATCTGTTTTGTTTACTACCTGAACCTACGTGTTGAATATCTCTGTGGATTCAATACTTAAGCTATTCAATATAATACCTTTAGATGCTAGTCACACTGAGTTATATTGTTCTTGTTCTCAGGTTTCCAAATGCAAATGGAGCTTTTCTTTATCCTATGTATGGTCATGGGGAGTTATCACAAGCTTTTTGCCGCCGTGCTGCTGTTAAAGGTTGTGTTCAGGTAAGTTCAAGCAGAAGTCTCGGTTGATACTTCCTTTTCTACAAAGAGAGTACCTAAATCATTGGCTTTTAATATATGTCCCCCTTAGTTTATGTAATAATTTATGCCTCTGTGTATCCTTTACTTTTTTGAGCATTACTTAATAGTAGAATTAGTTTTACTAGAAGGACAAAGAAAAGAATAAGTATACTTTGCATATTTTAACTACATATACAGCTTTGATGCTTTACCTATGCCCAAACTCTCTATCATGCAGGTTCTGCGAAGGCCAGTCGTTGCTCTGCTTATGGACAAGGTATGGGAGTGTGCTTATGTTTCTTTTCTATATAGAATAATTTTGGTGATTTTGGTACCTGAAAATTGTCATTACTAATTCTTATTTATGGCTCGAGACTTTGCAGGATAGTGGGCAATATAAGGGTGTTAGAATAGTTTCAGGTCAGAATCTGTTGAGTCATCAGCTGGTTTTGGACCCAACCTTCACGGTCCCATTGCCAGTAGCTTCCTCTCAACTGAACCTTCCAAATGAAAGTGTTAAAGGTGATAAGAGAAAGGTGGCCAGGGGAATATGTATTACAACAAGATCCTTGAAGCCAGATATATCAAACTTATTGCTTGTGTATCCTCCTAGATGTAAGACTTGAGTCTTGTTGCTGCGTGTGGCTTTATGATAAGGTGTGTGTGTGTGTGTGTGTATTTTAAGTGAGTTACAGATTTTAATAATCTTTCTATCCTTTCCTCTCCCAGCTTTGTTTCCTGAGCAAGACACGTCAATCCGAGCTATCCAGCTACGTGGTGGAACAGATGCTGGCGGTTTGGCTGTTTGTCCGTCAAACATGTATGTTTATGGCTTTATGCTAAGTATTTGAAGACAATAATGTCATCAAGTTTCTCCCACACTTTTGTTTGTCCTTTTTCTCTTTTCTCCCTTTTAACCTTTTCTTTGAACATGTCCATCTCTAATCACATATACACTTCAAGTATATATGGATTTCCAATGCTAACACTAGCTATGAAACGGAAACTCGTGAAATCTTTGAACTCCATAATATGCAACTATGATACCCGTGCACAAATATTCTGTTTTTGAGTTGTCCTAGAGTGTTTACAGAGTTGGTTTATAGAATGAATTTTGGACTCATTCGTGTAAGACTAGGAGGGGATTGTTGGTGTTATTTACCTAGCCTAGGTAACCTAAAAGTATTAGAATTCTCTTTTCCTAGCTGTTGTATAATTATCTTGGCCTCTATAAATAAAGGCATTTGTAATGGTTGTGAGGCAGACTAAACGAAATATTCTAGACACCAGAGCTCTCAATCCAGATTTCTTGTTACTTTTGGATTATTAAGTAAACAGAGTATACCAGGTTTTTGACTCTTTTCCAGAATTTGATTACCAGATTTTATCATTGTATTTGAATTGCTATTATTGTATACGGCTTAGATATACATGGTACAGAAACAACTAAAAGGAATTTGTTTACTTTTGCTTCTGCAGGTTTGTGTTGTACTTTTCTGCTTTATGTGATGATGCTGAACACGGGAAAAGGTTACTACATGCGGCCATGAATGCTCTTCTTACACTTCCTGTTTCTGGAAATCTTGAAAGTGGTTCCACAGTCCAAAGTGAAGACACAGAACTAAAACCCACCTTACTTTGGAGCATGTTATACATTCAGGAGATCACAATGGTGAACACTCATCTTGACTTCTCTACATTTTAGTCAAGTTTGTTTCTCGATAATTCTAGGTGTTGCCCTGTGATAGTGCTTACTTTTGTGCTCATTTTTCTTTTCACTGATTTCATAAATGTAGTAGGTCTCACTGATGCCAATATGATAATTTGTTCTCAGCAACGGATAGGAAAATTTTCTGTCTCTCAAAAACACACACACACACACACACATGCATAATGGTATAGATTGAGGGTTAAAATGAAAATAGTGAACAGGTAATGCAGATATTCGTTTACCTTTTAAGAAAGACATCAAGAGGAAATAATAGGTCTGAGTCATGGCTCTTAATATTGTAGGGGACTTGTACTTCCATTTCTGATTTACATTTATTTGCAGGGTCGATATGAACATCTCATCTCCACTCCCATGCCAGATGGAAATCTCAACTATGATGATCTGCTGGATGAAACTGTTTCGGTATATCTTATTTTCACTAAGTTTTCTGTTTCATACATTCATTACGCCTAATTTCTTGCCACTACATATTCCCTGACATTAATCACAATGCACATACACAACAGCTCTTCCAGAAGCTGTATCCAGACGAGGCATTCTTTCCAGAGACACCTTCCAATCCAGAAGAGGATAATGAAGAGCCAAGTCTAGAGGACTGATGGGACTGATGGTGGTTAGCTGTACTCAAGTCAGCGTATACATTATACAGTGTACTCAGTAATCTGCAAATGTGGAAATGTGACTTCTAGCACCTTGTAGGCTTGTACACTAGAACCAAGTAAGAAAAACGGTCACTATCCCTTTTTTTACTTTACTTTTATTTTGTTACAGAAGAGGGCCTGAGGTCCCAGAAACCCAGACCATTGGAAAAGAGGCAACATTTAGTGTCAGGATTCTCTTTTTGTGGCAATATTTACTGTTGGTGGGTATCTATCTTGTCTCCATTAGTCCATTTACTGTAACAAGTCTTTGACTTGTGCACCCTTCTTTTACTCTGACAAACGCCTCTTCTATTTTCATCTGCATTGAATGAAACAGACATTGTTTGTTGTTGGGTATTGAGTATTGACCAAGAAAATATAGCCCATCAATTTTCAGCTTTTATGAGATTTTCTTTTCAATCATAACACATCATAACATTTGCTTCCATTATCATAACTATATTTTTCCGATGAATTATCATGAATATTTAGCCTATGCTTCTCTAATCAAAATGCTTTCAACCCCAAACTTGAAATTTATGTAAACCCTAATGTAAATAGAGCGAGTCGATGGTAATTCAACAATTCAACATAAAAGGAATGAAAACGCCGTAAAAAACGATCACCGGAGCCTCCCCTGAGTCCTCTCCTTGCCGAGATTGAGAACATGCATGATTTTCCTCCCCTAAGTTATGGCCAGAAAAACCTGAAGAAAGTTCCAAGTTCCGGTAAGTCCAACCGTCCAATGTCATAGAAAAGCGTCGCTGCTGCTGTGGCAGTTTCTTGAGTTCCATTTATTTATTACTTCCAACTTCCATTTGCCACTTCTCAAACATGCGCCCAAGCTAGTTGGCTAGTAATTGCTACGATTGTCGTGAGCAAGCTTCAACCTTTTTGTTGACGAAAATACCCTCTGTGGCTCACAAAATAATGAAATGTCCTCCACTTTTGGGTACAGATTGAGGTTAACCTGGTAATTGAGAGTCCTTCATGGCATGACTGTAATTAAAGAGACAGTGGTGTACTTTGTTGGCAACTTTCAAGGTCAGAAGAGTACAGAGTTAGAAGCGGCAGTTTTGCGTGTATTAAGTACATGACAACCAAGGAAAAACCTAGGAATTCCAAACTCTTTTTTTTTGGTTACAAACTCTTTTTTTTTTTCTTTTTTTCTTTTTTTTTGTTACAAACTCATTTTATGGTGACAAAATCAATTACCTTCAATTACCTTTCTTTTCTGAAGCAATATTAGGGAAAACAATGAACTTCTATAATCATTTGTTACATAACTATAGTAAATTGTGTATGATAACATACATCTGACATTCTTTCTGGATTAACAAACGAACAATGTACAAGACAAACAAAGTTGAAAATTGTCAACAAGTCAATCGGTTGATTAAGATACAGAGAGTACATTAATTGTTTATTCCTAAGTAAAAGAACAAACGGATAAAACTTCTAACGTTTCAATGCACATTAATGATAGACAATTAAAAAAATTTTCGTTAATTAATAAGTTGTTAGAATTCATACATTGCTAGTTTTGTGTAGTCAAATTCTTGTATTTAATCAATGCATTCAGTTTTACCATATTTTTGACCAAGGCCAGTTTTAATTTCATGATGGGGGATATATATTCCCACAAACCAATAAATGAGAAAAAGAAAAGGTTTTGGCTTTTGGTCATATAGTCACAAAATGCAGAAAAGGGCATTAACCAAAAGGAAAAGGGAAGTAAAAGAAACAGAAAATACTTGGGTTGGCAGCACTCTAGAAACTAGAAAATCACAAGTGAATGAAACCAATCAAAGCTCTGCAACAAAAACTTGCTGCAAATCCAAGGCAGAGTAGCAACAGTGTACTCTCTTTTCATTCATTCCATTCCTTCCTTTCTCTCTGCCCACTGTTTTGCCTTAACTACTACTAAATATTACCTGCTCTCCTCCTCCTTCACTCTCCCCCATTACCCAAAATATGAACTCTCTCTCCTTTTCTTCATGGATTCCTGTGACCCCCATTCTCTGAGATCTCTCTTAGTCTTCAAGAACACCATCAACCAAGGTAAACCCATCAAAACCCATTATCAATCTCAATCTCAACTCTTTGTTCCAAAGATTAAAGCTTTTTCTCATTTCCTTGTTGGGTTTCTGATTTTTTTAATATTTTTTTTAATGTTTCAGAGTTGATTAGGAGCTTGCATGTGTATGGATTAGAGGATGGGAAGGAAAATGAGGTTGAGAGGGAGTTTCTGTTCTCTGATAACGGCTCATATGTGGAGCTTCGGGCTTACCCGGTTCTTAAATTGATGAAACTCAATGTTCCACAAGTGCTTGAAGGCTATGTTAATGGTTGCTGGGTCTGCATTCTAGCTTTTCATGCCAATCGTTCTCCTAACTTTACATGCATTCCTTGTATACTCTCTGTTTCCAGGTACCCATTTCGGTTTAGCTTGAAAAACGCTGTCCTTATCTCTCTCTCTTTGCTTTTTTGTTTTGTTTGGACTTTGGAGGTGTCACTATCTCAGTTAAGATTATGCGTTATAGTTCTGGCCTTGAGTGTTTTCTCTGCATTTGAATAGTTTGTATACCTTAAATGGCTTAGATACATTTTGGGCCTGCAAAGTAGAGGAGATGGTTTATATAAAAAATTGATGGTGATTGTTTGTATCAGAGAGGAAATTTATGGTTATGATTACCTCATTTCATCTGTTGAGTATATAAGGTGCTTTCTGGAAAATCTATTTGTTTTGTAGCTTTATTATTCTTTTTGGGGTTTGCCAATCCTTAGTTCGTTTGGAACAAACTACACCTTAACTATAATTGAACATGTTAGATTGGAATGCTTAGTTTCTAGAGATATAACAGTATTTTCTCTGGACCTAATTTCAATCCCAGTTTTACCACCCAACTGTATCTGAATTTTTGATCATCAGTAGCTTCTTTTTTCTGTCTCCAATTTTATAATCTGGCTTGTTGTGATTCTAAGCATTGCCCTAAATCTTACAGAAATCCTCAGTTAAAGCTGATCCCAAATTTAGCTAAGGATCTTCAAATGGTTGGCGAGATGACCTGCATAAAAGATGAGAAAGAACCACTGCAGAAGTCGGATGAGGAAACAAGCCAAGGGAATGATGGGAATTACTGTCAACTAAGAACAAGTTTACCTATGCTTGATCTGGATCTTAATCGCTCTCCTTGTTCTGTCACAGTGTCTGAATCATCTGATGATCAGGAAAGTGGAAGACAATCACCAGGTGAGATGACATTGCTTCCTTTATTAGTTTCTGAATGTAAATTGATTGTCCTGTGCTTATTAGAGTGACAACATAGTGTGGTGGGATGGGATAGTTCTTAGGATTAACATCTTAAACAACACTATGCATCGTTCAGTACTTTTTTGTAGCATTGCAGTAGCATGGAGCTGATGCTAAGGTTACTCTTAGTAGTGAGTTCAAAACTCTATGACTTAAAAATTCCCGTTCATTTCCATAACAAAAGGCAATTATCAAATGGTATTTTACCCTGTTATTCTGGCCATCATTTGCTAGCATGAGGGAGTAAAAGACGGAAGTTAGTAATCCATATGCTTAGGATATTATGCATTGAAAAATTCTTATTGTTCCACTTTTCTTTCCCTGTTCAGTTCTGCTGTGTTTTTTTGAATTTGATATCTTAAAGGTTAGGTGCAAGGTTGCAGGTAATATAGAGAAGAAGAATAGAAGGGCAGCAAGTGAACGCATATCAAAAATCACTTTACCAGATCTGGTGAAGTATTTTGATATCCCTATTGTAGAAGCTTCAAGAAGTCTGAATGTTGGACTTACAGTGCTGAAAAAGAAATGTAGAGAGTTTGGTATTCCTCGGTGGCCACATAGGAAGATAAAATCGCTTGACAGCCTCATCCGTGATCTTCAGGTCCTTCCTATGTTCATTACTCGCCCCTTTTGTGAATATTGACATTTTTCCACTAAGTGGAACAATCTATCTCCCAAAAGAGTTCTAGCAAGTTCATGAACATTAAGTAGATTAAATAATATATTCATTATAGATTAATAAAATGAATCGAAGACATAAATATGTTCATATTAACATTTTGAAAATACACATGCATTTTATATATGTACAGTCATTTATAGTTACGAGTGTGCAGGAAGAGACGGAGTTCCAACAGAAGGAGAACAAGGATGCAGCCTTAGCAGTTGCAAAGAGGCAAAGGATGTTGGAGCGTGAAAGAGAAAGCATAGAGAGGAAACCCTTCTTGGATATGAAGATCGAGACCAAAAGGTTCAGGCAAGATGTTTTCAAGAGAAGGCATAGAGCCAGAGTTCTTAAAAGCCAAGGCCTATCACTCTCTGGCAACTAAAATAAAGTATCTAATCTATATATTAGGAGAACTGGAACTATGAGGTTGAGGTGATATGTTTCCAAACTGTAAAAACATCAACTTTAAACTCGGTGGCATCGGTGTTCACCTCAAAACTTTTGTTTAGTTCCAGATATAAAATTTTGGGCAGAACCTATGAATGGTATCTGTAGTTTCCGGTATCGGTGTAAGGTTGCCATCACAGTTTGATGACTTCTGTTTCAGTTTTTGTTTTATCTCAGCTCATTTGCGGTCTACAGTTTGTTATAACGTGTCTCAGGTGATATATGCTCAAGTAGGTGTAAACATCCAATTTTGGTGGTGTAAACATTCCGGGTTAATGTCAAAAGGCATAAAAGCTCAGCCTCTATCTGTCTATGCCTGAAACATACCTTCATCCCCCCTGGGAGATGATCTCAATCTTTCGCTCTATTTGCTTTTCACTGATTCCTCAAAAGTAAAAAGATAATTCCATGATTTTCATGCTTTGATAGATACATGTCAATGTGGTGGTCTACTGAACCTGAGAAACCAAATGCTGCTATGCACAAGGACTTGAAGTTAAAGGCCAGCTTCTAGTCAAGCTGCATTTTCATGCAGAATTACATACAATTCTGTTCAGATACCTTCTTTCCGCTCTGTTTCTGCCTTTTGATTCCGACTAGTTTCTGCGCGGTTTTGGCAAAGAGCAATTTGTCTACTTATGCGTGTGCTTGATTGCATGCCTCTTTCTGGGCGTGTGCTTGGCCCCCAAGTTGTGTGAAACGTGCGGTTTCCAATTGCGGCTTTACCATTGGGGGATTGTGGATTGTGTTTGACTCACTCGGTTTAGCTCACTAGTCCCAGGGGGATGTTTCTGTTGCTTTTACTTCAGTTGGTTTCATTTAGTGACAACATCTACGGTTTCATATACGTAGGTACATACGATTTTGAGAGTTTTGAGAGCTTCGGAGCTGTATATATAACCAAACTAATTTTGAGTTTGATGTTCAACCCACGTATATGACTTAATTTCGACAACAAATAACTCTTGCTTAAGAAAATGTCGGGATATAGGGTATTGTCTTTAGGAGCAAGATGGTTCGTCGTAGGTGTATCAAATCCGAGTGGCCATTTTGCAGAAACCATTCTTTTGGGTGCAGAATATGGCTAGTCTTTTTCAAGCACGTTTCCAGGTCTGCATAGGTGAAAGACAGCTGGCACTCGTTGAAGCCCCCCATGCTATTTTAGTTTTTATAATTCTTATTTATTAATGAATGAAATTTGAGACATCTGAAATTTATTTGTAATTTTCATGCGTTTTTGTTGGTCTACTTTGAAGATTCATGCTTTCTTATAAAAAATAAAATAAAATAAAAAATACTTTGAAGATTCATGTAACATATGTGAGAAACTGAGAATCAATTAAGTGTGGATTGATGTTCTTGTCACATATTCTATTTCTATTTCCATTACTTGTGACAAATAGGAATAAAATTTGCAGAAAGTGTTAATGTCTATAAATGATTTCTCATGCTGCATACATTTCAAAGTAAGACATTGGAAGAAATTAAAGTTATGTTTATTGATTTTAATAGTAATGTGTTGAGTAATTGGATTACTAAGGCCCAGTTTGGTATTGCAGTTTAAAAACTCAGTTTTAAAAAATCATTGCTGTGAGAATAATCTGCGGTCAAATAAATCTGTTAAGCGTTTGGTAAGTTATCATTTTTTAATTGCTGCGATAAAAATAAGTAAGGTGAGATGTTTGGTAACCTCATTATAAAACTGCAGTATTTTTATGTAATGACCAAAATAGACAAAACACTAGAATAAACTCTTTAGCTCTTTTTTTGTCGATAACAACTTTCTCTTTCACTTTTTGGCCTATAACCCATTACATCATTCCTCTTTCTTTAACTTTGCTTATACCAGAATCTTATATAATCATTATATAATCAAACAAAAATACATGTGAACTTGTGAAGAGCCTCTCAAGAGCCTCTGTACATATATTTAAACCTTAATTCATAACAAAACTTCATATATATATAATTAAAAAGTATTTATTCAAAAAATAAAAATAAAATACTAGTTAAATATAAAACCATAACCTTATTGCAAGAAAAGAAAACTAAAGTCTTGTCTCTAAACCCGTGCACCCATCAAACTTGAAGCAATCCTATTTCTCAATGCCTCCATCTCTCTAGAAACATGACCGTGACCACGTGCATCATCCTCTCTCCCATCCTCTTCAATGTCATCAAAGGTTTCACTTTCATCAAAAACTAAATCACGTACGGCATACCTTCTTATATAGTTGTGAAGTGTCATTGTTGCTATAACAATTTTAACTTGCTTATCAAATGAGTAACTTGGCATGTCCCGTAAAATATTCCATCTTTTTTTAAACACACCAAAAGTGCGTTCAATAACGCCCCTGAGGGAGAGTGTGCATGATTAAATACCTCTTTATAACCTGTTGGTTGAGCACCTCTGCGAAATTCAGGAAGATGATACCTTTGACACTTGTATGGTCCCAAATACCCTTTCATTTGTGGGTATCCTGCATCCACCAAATAGTATTTTCCTGAAGAAAAAAAAAAAGTTGATCATAATTTCAAGTGTAAGAAGTGCTTTAATGTTGAACAAATGCATATTTTTTTATATAAATATAATTACCACTTGGAGGTTTAGGAAAGTTCAAAGCCGGATTGTGAATTACTGATTGGAATATTCTTGTCATCGTGGGTAGTAGCCTTCCCAACCTGCACATGC